>NC_133313.1:1308638-1358454 GCF_012295235.1 Primulina huaijiensis
ATTGGTTTTCCTCTTATAAATACCAATGTTTGTTTATTACTAAATCATTCAGATATATGTTCCCTGAAACACGAAATATTCACTCTCTTTGAAAAATATTGACTTGAGCGTCGGAGTGGCTACGTCGAAAAACCATCCGGCACCCCACTAACGATCTCTGTTATTTTAAGTGTGCAGATATTTCTAGAGCCAGGAAGAACCATTTCTTGAAAAAATATAACTCGACCCGGTGAAATTGTCAACATATCTCGTGCTTATTTTTACTCGGTCACATCATTAAAGCATCAAGCTGCAGAGAGTAAAACCCTCCTATAATTGTCCCCTTGAGATGTCCGACTTCCAGGATCATATAGGAGATAGATTCCTCTGGACGATGTTCTCTTGATTCGGGCCTCCGAAGCATTTAAAGATAGAAGTTCTGGTGGGGATTCTAGGTTTTCATGTCTTCGAAATACCAAGTTCATATCGGGAAAGAGAGAGAGTCATTTCTCTTTAATTTTTTTGGATGTTTTAGTGATTTATTTTCCTTTTCTCCCTTTATAATTAGGAATAAAATTCTCTGTCTAGATGACCAAACACCTAATTTTCAATTTTAGTATTGTGGAATCATGTCACGTTGATTTCTTATCCATTGGGAATTTGAGGGACCCTTGTTCAATATTGTATTATTTGATTACACAGGCCTCAAAAAAGGGTGTCTTGTTTTAGAAGGGGAGAGAGGGAGTTGTCTGACGCAGTAAACTAATTTTTATAGCATACCGATAGGAGGTTCTTTGGCCGGTTTAGATGTGATGCGGGGCACGCACCGTTATTAACATATGGTCTCATTTGGGGTCTACACCATCCAACAATTTTACCGTGCACAACATAATAAAAAGATCCAAACTCAAGGTTTTTAAAGTGAAAGATCGAGTTATGCAGAGTAGAAGGTTAAAACTCAAACTTGTAAAGGTGAATGTTTCGTTTCGATATGATAGTAATAATTTTCCGCTGCGGGTTGGGTTTAGTAGATGAGCAACATAGTGAGTGGAAAGTCGTTATTTTATGTTCAATCGATCACTTTCGTCCTCTCCTCTTTATGTTCTAGGAAAAATACACGATATTTGCAGTTTTATGATGTATTGTGTAGGATAGAAGAAACGTTCTCGTGGAAGAAGGCGGTGGTTTCATTTAAGGTAGATCATTCGGACAATAGAGTACTTGGACGATTAAATACTTAGGGTATCATGAATCTACTATATGCATAGCATGCTCATTGTCACAATGCAAAACCGCATGACCTAGAAGATAAGCAAACCATTTTTTTATTTTATAATTTATTATTTTGTCTTAAACAATATGAAATCTCATCTCAAACTTGAGGTGGTTCGATACGATATGTCAAAAAATTTCTCATATTGTAATGCCTGAGATATTACAACTATAAAATAGTATTGATGGCATTTTTATAAATAACTTGAAAAATATTCAATTTATTTTGATGGTATTTTCGTAAATAAGTTGAAAAATAATGAATTAATTTTAAGGACAAAATGGTAATTAGTGACATATCTTGCTCATATGAAGTCCAAATGATTTGAGATTTTGATATAACATAGAAAACTCAAAGATATAGAAGTTCTATGTTTTGAGTTTTGAAAAATTTGATCGTTTGACTGGTCCAAAAGGATATACGGTGTTAAAAATGTTAAATATGATATATTATATTATATTATATTATTTTATTAATATAATATAATATAATATTAAAAAAATAAATAAAAAATAAAAATAAAATAAATGATAAATATGAAAAGCTTCATCGAGAATGGTAATTCTTTTAACAGTGAGTTCAAGAGAGAATAGAGAAGAAGAATAGATATAAGGTTTTCGATTTTCTTTTCGATCGTGCGACTTATCGGTTTATCCAATCGACGAATCGACTTCAGTTCTGAGATCGTTGACACGAAGTCTTCGATTTGAGGTATAAATTTTATAGTTTTGGTGATGTTTGAAATTCGTCGATTTTTGGAATAAATCCGATAAATTGTTAAATCGTACAGAAATTGAAGATTGTTGAATAGTGTATGATTTTAACGAAGTTGAGATGATTATAGTGATGTTGGTTTGAATTATTCCTAATTTATTATAATTAGGGATTTTAAATCGTTAAATTGAAATTAGTGAGTTGTTTGTCTGTTGTTATTAATTCTGATTATATATTCGGAGTCTACGAAGTATAAGCTACACGTTGATATAAAGTTTTCGTAATTTGACGGATGTTGTAGAATAGCCTATTATTTGAAGTTAATTAATTAGGGTATATTTGATGGTAGTATTATGAATTAAATACACCAGAATATTAAATTGTTGAACGATAAGAATTTATAATCGAGTTTTATATTTTGTTGAATTAATTGTTGTTGGGCTATTTGATGTGATATATTGAGATTGTTATGATTGTGTTGATACGGTGATAATGATCTGATAATTGTTGTTGAATTATTTAGATACAACACAAGCCTCGGGATTAAAAAAATAGCCAAATTATATATATACTCGATTATCAGGTACGTGTTGACGTACGAGCATATGTTATTATTGTTTAGTATTGATGAATACTATTGCGTTGAACGATGATAAATCACTGGTATTAGGTGATTTGATATTAAATCTGTTGTTGTTTATTATCGTTGATATTGTTGGCTGTTATTTGTTGGGAGACATCACGTTGATGTTGTTCGTTCGACGATATTGCTGTCGCCGGTGTTGGGGTGCGACGTATCGTCGATGTTATTCGTTCAACGATATTGCTGTCGCCGGAGTAGGGGTGCGACGTATCGTTAATGTTATTCGTTCGACGATATTGCTGTCGTCGGTGTTGGGGTGCGACGTATCGTCGATGTTGTTGTTGCAGTAGTATGGGAGTGATGACGTTGATATCGTTGGTGGTTGGATTGTCCAGAGACAGCAAAGGGAGTATTTCTGTTATCATTCCAGTTTATTTTATATTGTTGATAATATAATTGTTATGTATTACGATGATGATTGTTGTGTATGCTCACCCTTTGGGGGCTGTTTCTGTTGGACAGGTTACAGGACTATGCTGTGAGACAGGATAGTGGTGAAGGACTAGGTGTGTCTAGTCAAACAGTCATGTAGTTGATATTAGATAGAGACAGTATAGTTTATTGTCTTACTTGAGTTGTATGTGTGTATTTATTATACTGTTTCTGCTGCATTGACGTAGATAGTGTGGTGATTGCACTATTTTGTCGTATATACATTATATTATTACGTCGTTGAAAAGAAAATTTTTATACATATGATGTCACATGTTATATGATTACGTGGCGAGGTTTGGGGTGTCACACATATGAAATTTTTAGTGTGAGAAAACTTATACCGATGCAGTATCGAGATCTCGTTATACTGAAATTTAGATATGATGCAAGTAGCATACCGATTATAATGAATATTTGGATATACTGATATGTCGGTACGATATAACGAAAAAAAATTACTGTAAAAAAAAAAAACAAAAAAAAACACAAATCATTGTAATATGTTTACAGGAACCGCAGACAAACTTGTATTCGTAAAAGAACAAGATTGGAAAATATACATTACATTTATAACACAATCGTTTTATTATTTTATCTATAATTTCATTATAAATACTGTTTCGATATTTCAGTAAAGTAAATTTATAAATATTGTTTTGATATTTCAATGTATACCAAAATATTGAAATTTTAATCTTAAATACAACAAAAATATATTTTCGATATAATAATTTCGTCCTACCAATATTTCGATATTTTGAGAACTCGTGTGTCCTATTATGCTATGTAAGTCACTTGCTGAAATAAATGTTTATTTATTTATTATTTTTAAATAAAATAAGGGTACAATTTTTATGCACACAATTTCAGCTAACTTACGAGGATATACACACTTTTAGCCATCGAGCAGCGGCCCAACCCCTGCCTCCGCCCTTGCTTCCCCTTGCCTGGCGCAAGCCTTCTCCGCCTCCTACAGCGCCTCATCTGTGGCCGGCAGTTTTCATCGTGGAATCACCTTCAATCGCTCAAACACAGGCCCCGGTTTCAAGCCAATCTCCTAGGTAATCCCCTATACCCGGCTTCTGTTTTAATGTCTTTTTTGTTTTTGAAGAAAGTTTTAGTTGTCTTTTGCTTTGAAATTAGATTAATTATCGGTTCTATTCTTAAGGCTTCATTCTGATCCTATAGATACGGTATATCTACATTGTGTTAGGACCATTGTAATCTGGATATCTCCACACTGATATGATATTCTCCACTTTGGGTTTTAAGTTTTGCTTTTGGAACCACCCAAATGGTCTCCTCATACCAATGTAGATATCATTCCATCTTTATTAACTCATGATCTTTCTCTAGATCTTCCAACGTGGGACTTTGGTTGCATCCAACGATCCTCCCTCAAACGAAGTTCCACTATTATTCTCATGGTCCTAGCCTCCTCTCAAGCCTTATTCGTCCTCCAATCGAGATTACTCCACTTCACTGCGTTAAAGCGCACGTCTTACATGAATAATGGGAGCATAAACCACCTCGAGAGTTTAATCAAGGATTTTTACCGGGAGCTCTCACCTCCTTCGTTTAGGTATCGATGATTCTACCCACACGGCTCGATCTAGACCATGGCTCTGATACCACTTGTTAGGACCAATGAAATCCGGATATCTCCACACTGGTATGATATTGTCCACTTTGGGTTTTAACCCTTATGGTTTTGCTTTTGGAACCACTCAAAAGATCTCATACCAATGGAGATATCATTCCATCTTTATTAACACATGATCTTTATCTAGATCTTCCAATGTGGGACTTTGGTTGCATCCCAACACGTTGTCCCTTGAAAAGCTGTCCCATTTCGTTGGAATTCGATCTATTTCTTATGTATGCCCTCTTGAAGATATTGTTTCAGCTGTGCTTGCATCGATTTCTGTTTCTGGTTATCGGCATGCATAGGGTCAGACCTGAATTATCCGAAACACCTTTTTATACGTTTAGATCAGTTAATGCTTGTTTTTGGACAATTTTAATCAAATAGTTCTCATTATAATTATGTAAATGTATTTTAAAATGCTAAAGCATTAAGTCTTGAGAAACTATTGAGCGGGATAGTAATACAATGTTACTAGCAGTGTAGCTGTGGGGAGATTGGTTAAAAATATTAGTTGGATTTCATTGAAGAAAGAACTAGACAACTGGTAAAAGGTGTAAGTTGTATGACTTGTAATTGGTACAAGCTGACTGCTAACTCCGTTTTTTTCTCACTTCTATTTAACCATATGGATGTTGATGTGGACAATAGTTGCCACTTTTTAAGTCCAAGATTTAGCATTTCAGGCATATGGTGGATCTACATAATTTCGGAATCGGAGAAGATTAAAGACAGCAAGGAACAAGTTTTTGTGAGAAAAATTTTACTGCAGAGGCATTCATTACCCACTTCTAATTTACCTACTTAAGTGGGTTGAGGGTTATGTTTAGATGAGCAACATAGTTGGTTGAATAGATGCTCGTGAAGTTAAATTAGAAGTGTTATGATAGAATGGTGGTTGCCATTGGATTGATTATAATATGAAAATTGGATATTAATCTGTCTTTCTTTGGGTGAAGTGGAAACTATGACTCTTAACAGGTTCTCGATAATGGTTTCATTGATTTATTGTGTGAAAAGAAGGTAAAGACTCGAAGAAAATTTATGACAGATTGCTGTTTTAAAATAATACCAGGTGGGTACGTTCGCTCCCTCTGGAGAGAGTAGATCTTCTTTATGCATGCAATATAGTTTATCTTCAGAGAATCCAGTTTGCCACTTGAATGGTATCAATAGTCATCTAGTTGGTTTCTCTTGCACTCCAATATATATCTTTCTGTGATGTTCATATAGCCCAAGCTAGTGTATGGCTAAATAGATAATGAACTCAAACTCAGGACTTGAGCTATAAATTATGAGTTTGATATGAAATTATTATTTTTGAAAACTCGGTAGAGTTTGAACCCAGTTTGGATTGTGATTCTCATTGCCATTGCCTGTATAGAGCAACACATATAGCTCTCATGGTTACATTAATCAATCCTTTGAGATGCATGAAGCTAACGACTATGTCATGATGCTACATCCCAACTGACAAAAATGGAGAACTAGTCGATTATATACAGGGTCCAAACCAAAATGATGAACATTGTATTAAATTGTTATTAAAAAACGTCACAGAGAGTATCATATTGTTGTCCATGTTACTGATACGCTATCTAATTTACTATTTGTGGATGAAGTTCAATCCAACATGACCTACAACAGAAATTACAAGTCCTCGTCTCTGATTCTACTGCTGTTGATTTCCACGGCGGTGCTGATTCTGCCTTTTACCTCTCTTTCCACTTCCGCTATCGCACTCCGCATCCCATCATCAGGTACCCCTTGCATTGAATATCTTTGTATCGAATCTATTAGTATTATTATTAGTTACTTTGAAGACACTAAATTGATTGTTTTGCTAATTTAATGTAATGATCACCAAATTTCAGAAAGTTCCCATGTCTCAATCGCAGATCGACAGGTCATCTCCTACCCCATAATCATCATCATCCTCCTCCTCTTCTTCTTCTTCGAAT
The DNA here is from genome assembly GCF_012295235.1 of Primulina huaijiensis. Classification (NCBI taxonomy): domain Eukaryota; kingdom Viridiplantae; phylum Streptophyta; class Magnoliopsida; order Lamiales; family Gesneriaceae; genus Primulina; species Primulina huaijiensis. The sequence continues at coordinate 1,315,289 of NC_133313.1, forward strand.
TGAAATCATCGTAGTTACACAGTCATTTATCAGTTGAGACTTTATAGTAATTGTAAGGGTATGAATGAATGGTGCAGATGGGAAGAAGAATGGATAATGAAATAGAAGACTACTCGGAGACGGGGGCCAATAATCGCCATGACCCACCACCACCCACCCCTACACAACCGTAATTTCATGCTTTTTTCCATCATCATCATCATTATTATTTTTTGTGGTACCAGATAAAAAGATGCTTGAGGTGTTGTAGCCATTAGATTGTTGGAAACTTGTAGATCACATGTAAAATATATCGAGTTAGTGTGTGTATTTTCAGGGAATTGAAAGATTTGAAACGTGTGATTTTGATTTGGCCTTAGTGTTATATATTTGCAATTTTTTATTTTTTTTGGTTTTTATATAAAAGTATTTAGATTATTGAAATTTATAGTAGTGTGAAAGCAGTTGCGGCTAGGCCTGACCATGTTTACGCACTGACTGTTTCGGTTCCAAAAAAAGGTGGAAACGAAAACCAAACCTTTTAATTGAAATTCAACATCTATCCCATGTTTTAGTGACCTTGGATACGCCTAAGGCGTGCAGATAAGGAGGAGCTGTTACATTTGATATGTTCAGCATTTAAATGATCGTGAGACAATATTTGATGACGCGTTTTAAAGTCGTTAGTTCACATATCAAATCAGACAATATAACAAATCAGGTGGACCGTTACATAAATTCATGCCTTTTCTCTTTCAAAATATTTATGATTTTTTTTAAAATTTCACACTTTACATGTTATGGATAATAAATATATGAAAAAATATTAAATTATTAATATTTATTAAAAATGAAATTGATCAAAATTTCACGGTGAGAAAGCACGATTTAAAACGATCAAACATAATGAAGTTAATAAATAATAGTTTTAGGCCCATCTTTTGTTACTCTAAACTTTATATTTCTTACTGGATTATAATGATTAAAGTATTTTTTTTTTAAAAAAAACATGTTATAGATTAACCATTCAAGATTTGACATATACTTTTATAAGTAATCCATAATTTTATTTTTTCATTCATATTAGTTTTAATAATTTTTTATTAGAATGTATTTGCAAATATAATTATCCTAGCGACCCTGAAACGAGTTTCTCTAGTATATACGTCAAAACAAATATATGATTCAATTATCTAAATCATGCTTTTTGGAAATCAAAAAGCATAAATTTCTAATTGAAAATCAAATCAATATTATCCAAGGATATATTGATAATTATTAGATCATGCTTATTTGATAACATTAACAATAAATATATGTTTATAATTTGCTTTAATCGATATTTTAAAATATTGATAAATCATATATCATGTTTCTTAAGGAGCATTAGCTAATATTCTCCTGGAATATCAAGCAAAAAATAAAATTGTGTTATGTTATACTATTTCAGAAACATTAATAATCTATTATAAAATGCAATATTTTTATTAAGAAGTTATGCTTTGCAGAAGACTCGACAAAACAGAACTTGTAATTAGTGGTTCAAAAATGCCGAATCTCGTCTGGATCATCATTTATCGGGACTCTTCGACGCAAGAAAGATGAAAAAGTTAATAACTCGGAAAATAATTGTCCAAACTTTATTCCTTGAAGGATCCAAAGGGTACTTTACAGCAAGCAGAGCAGGAAATTTACATGAATCAGCATTCTTCTAAGTTACAGTAAGAAATGTACAAGAGGATGATTGCTCCATAGAAATCCTCCTCTCAAGACCATACATACATCTCACAGCCAATTCTCTATCTTTAAAACTCGAAGAGAATCAGCATATGGTCGTTTTAGATTGTAAACGAGATATGTCCATTCGAAAACAAAAAGAAAAAGAATAAAAGAACATCTCATCTCTTTCAGCAATAAGGTTCTCAATGAACATCTAGATAACAAGGTCAGGATCTAAGTCGAAAAACAGATCGTCTAGCGTGAGATTATCATCTTCCGGTCGGCCAGGCTGCAAGAAATCCAACCCATGACCGATTCCAGTGCTTGTCAGCTCCATTGGAATAGGGGCTTGCAAACTATTGGGATGCTGCACTCCAACCTGAGGACCTGAAGCAACTGCAGGAGCAGATCCTAGTGCCATGAGCAACTCCTCCGCGTCGAACATTTGGTCAAACGGCAGGGGATCGAGCTGATTTTCGTGATTATGCATGGAGTAGTAAGGTTCTTTCTTTAATTCCCGCCATATGTCTTCTTGATCCACTTCTTCCTCCACTACTTCTATCTTAACACCCTCCATTGCGTTGCTCATCGGCTTATTACCCTCCTGTGGCTGAAGATGCTTATTGTCTCCAATGTGAGACGTTCCATCACTATCTTCGACCTTCGGCATAATCCCATTATGACCCACCTCGGAAATGCTAGAATGAGTGGAGTCAGAATCGGATATAGTAGGCACAGATGCGAAATCTTGAACACCCCGCCTTGATGGGTCATAATTTGGGAAGTTAAGCCGAGCAACGGACCCGTACATGGCCCTTGCAGCTTCATCATAAGCAAGTGCAGCTTCGGGCCCTGAGCTAAATGTGCCCAACCACAGTCTACTTCCCCGGTGCGGTTCCCTTATCTCAGCCACCCATTTACCCCACGTCCTCTGGCGAACGCCCCTATAATTGCAACGGACATTTTCCGGACCTCCCTTGCCTTTCATGCATCCTTTCTTGGATCCTTTGGCAGGAGCTTTCCGTTTCGGCTTGTCTATGTTGTTAGTTGAATCAAGTTTCACGTTATACTCCTTCCATTTTTCGAGTGTTTCGGCTACATTTTTCGTTCCATCCTTTCGCCTTCTCGATTTTCGAGTTCTTGAATGGTTCATAGGCTGAGAAACCAAAATTGCATCTTGATGCAACAGAGCCATCTCTAAATCTCTGCAAAAGCAACGACAAACCGATATAAAAATCGAGCTTCTGGTATGGAAATCAGCTAAAATCAGCTAAAATGACAAGGTTTCACTAACGATCAGAAAATTAAAGACAACTTTTTTTCCCAAACTACCAAAAAGAAAGTTGTCACTATAAAATATGACAGAAACACATTCATCAGCTACTTAATAAAATCATATTGCGTGCAGAGAAAGAAAAAACCGTGAGCACCAAGGGGAACCGAACGAGAATTTTCACTTGAATTTCACACCACCAAAATTCCGTATAAAACATTTTCCTTAATCACCAAGAAACCAAAGGACTTTAAAAAAAATTACAAGTAAAATAAACTCCAGCAAAGATATTCACGATAAAACCCTCCAAATCTCTCGCCCAGTCGAATTTAAAACGCCATTCAGAAAACAACCATCCAGATCCAGACCAAGAGTTCCGACTCTTCACACGCTCAAATCAAAAGAAAAACACAAACCCACATAGATTATCCGCAGAAAACAAGAAAACATCAAATCAAGAACGTACCTTTTGCCAATCTCCGGCGACACCCGAGAAAAAAATCTCCCCTTCTCTTCTGTACGCGGTCCTCAACAAATATTCCTTCAATAGAATGTCAGATTAAGCTTCCTCTCCTCGATTCTTCCAAATTTCTTGCGCTTTTGATTTGTATATATGGGCTGGTGTTTATATAGTTCCGCGATTAGTATGCAATGAAGTAGATCTTAGCGTTGAGAGGTAGCTGATGGCTTATTTATAGACTTTCTGTAGATATTTCCAGGAGCTGCGATATTACTATAACACCCTCGTGATTAATATTTTTTAATTGTTTCCTTGATGTTGACGTGGCAAACCTGTGACCAAGATTTGAGCACGTGTCGCGTGAAGCTTCGAGAAGAATTGGTCTACTGCATCTTGACCACCGTATTTTCGAGGTGGTCAAGTTTAGTTGGATCGAAAAATTTTAAAATTAAAATATAATCAAATCAAATTAAAATTTTAAATTAATAAATAAATATTAAAATCGAAGTTTATATAATTTGATTTCAGATTCAAATTTATCAAAAAATAAAAATTTAATTAAAATATTAATGACATTTATATTTATATTTATATTTAGATTGTATACTTCATGATATTGAGTGAATTAATTCATTAATTCTTAAGTCAAATGGAGATATTGCTATATAAGTATTTGATAAAAACTTGTGTGAGACGGTCTAATGAGTCATATTTTGTGAGACAGATCTCTTATTTAGGTCATCCATGAAAAAGTATTACTTTTTATGCTAATAATATTACTTTTTATTGTGAATATCGGTAGGTTGACCCGTCTCTCACAGATAAAGATTCGTGAGACCGTCTCATAAGAGGCCTACTCTAAGTATTTTTCTTTGTTAGTATATTTTGTTGAAGAAAAAAAAATATCGAGTTGAGAGATTTGAAAATTTTATATTGCAAATAATTGGTTAAAGACAGAGATCTTTAGAGTAAATTTGATACTTGTATGCATTGAGTTTCATACCACATTCTTCGCGAGAGAGTAATTTATCTCGTATCAATCATATAGTTCTTAGAGGAATATGAGTTATCGGGACTATGATCCGTGATCAAAAGCATTTCAAGATAGCAGATTCAAAAATCAAGTAGTTCACGTTGAACAAAGATTTACCAAGTACATTAACACCGAAGATAAGATAAAGTTTCTAATTGTATAAGTCAATTAATATTTATAAAACCGGTTTGCTTAGCGGATTTATTCGATGACGAGCATGATCTCATGAAGTAGATCGATTGGATCAAACCACGTTAAAATTACTTGAATACGGTGTCGCTCTCTGTTTGTAATGGTTTAGGTTTAAACCAAATTGAACTATTATACTTGTTAATTTGATTATGGTTTTGGAACCGATATTTAAATATATTTAGATTCTGGCTAAATCGATCGTGGGCGGGTGCCTATCGTTTGAAAATAAAAATAAAATAAAAAAAGAATAAGATGGAATGCATGTAAGCCACGTGTCGAGAATCCGGCCACGCAAGGTATGTGGTAAATCTGTCCGTGCCGGGATTGTTGGTAATGGCAAGCCATGACGTGTACTCATTTTGGGCATACATATCTATAAAGGGTAACTTTGACCATCTGCATATACGCGTTGACGAGAGGTTTACGCATTGGCTTCAGTATGCACGATTCTTTCCTCCAAAGCATGAAATATAGAATTCGAAATTTATAAGTTTTTTTTTTAAATAAAAAAATATTAATATGAAAACTTTTTTATTTAGAAGATAGTCGATGTTAGTGATATTTGACACGCGTTGTGTACTTATATATTTTTTTATAATTAATTTGATTTATTTTTAAATGAGAATCATACTGTAATTTTGAAAAACAGTGAGTGGTGAAACTGTGAATTGAGAAAAGAACTGAAAAAAGAGAAAGGGCAGGAGAGATAGAACCATGAACTTCAAGCTCAGAAAATATATACTATCCACTGAGTTATATGCGTCTTAAACTAAAAATTTGACGTTTTATTGATATGTTTAATTACAAAAACAAAACATGACACCAAATTTTTTGATTATATTAATAGGAAACTTAATAAATAGTAATAGATACATGCCCCTATTATTTATTGGGTTTAGTATCATGTTATCTACATTTATCTCATGAGCTTCAATATCTTTTGACTTATTATTTGGTAAAAAATTTAAATAAAATGGACTTTTGTTGATGTGAGATCGTCTTATTGATCATTTTTATGAGACATATTTCTACTTCGACCCGATTAATGGAAAAATATTGCATTTTTACTTTTATTTTAAATATGAATCTAAAACTAATTATAATTATAATCAGATATACATGTTTGAGTTTTTATTTCTAAAATAGTTATAACTGGTTAATACTTTTTTGACAAATTAACTGTAATATATTCATACAATACACATGTACTCATTCTGTATGTATATATAATATAATCGACAAAACGTGCGACCCATTTACGTAACCTAAATTGTATATATTTTTATTTTGGTCGTGTCTAATTGATCCCAGTTACGTACACTTGGTGTAATTTCCCAAATTTGGAAATTATATTCTACACATATTTACTTGTTTATTATTATTATTTTATCTTAGGTAATATAGGACATTTAAATAAGCAAAAGGTAAGGCATTACCGAATAAAAATGTTGGCTACAGAATCCACACCTGGTGCCTGTTCATCTACCACCTAAGGGTTACATATTATGTGCAAGGGTATGGGTCGAGCATTGGTCCACGATCCAAAAGATGAGCTCTTTCTAATAAATATAAGATATATATATTATAAATAAATAGTAGATGAAACGGATCAATTATGTCCATATTTACAACAAAGAGTCATACTTTTAACATAAAAAGTAATATTTTTATGGGTGATCGAAATAAAATACATACGTCACAAAATTGACTCGTGAAATTTTCTCATATTAGTTCATCATTCGTGCCGACAAAATGTGATAGAATATACCACGTTCATCGGCAAAGTATGTCACGCCTCGAGCCCGGGTCCGCATCTGCGTGACTGCACACAATGGGTCCCTATAGTATCTACTTCGTATTCGTCCTCGCTTTACGAGAATGATTAACCCAAGTTGCTATAGAAGTCCATTGTAAGCCCATTGTAAACTCATTTTAAATCTTTAATTTTTAAGATGTGAGATAAGAGATATCACAAAATATGTACTAACATATGTTATATCATTTATTCCAAAATTATGAAAAGTGAGTGTCCCGTAAAAAAATTGATAATGATAACTTAGTAACTTTCATACGGGAGGTAGGTTACCAATTAATTTGGATAATCGATCTTATCGACTTGACGTGGTTCGAATTTCGAAATTAAAGAAATTTATTTCTTACAATATCATATATTAAATTTTCGAATTTTTTTCAGTCCTATTTTAATATTTTGGCTACATACGTGTTGGTATGATAATCATTAACTGTAAAATGAAGTTTACATGTGGTAAGAGAGCCACCATATGTTTAATTTTTTTATTATAAAAATTAGAGTTATGAAATCAAAATAATCGATTTTATTCGGGAAGTTATGATTTTAATGGGATTGATATGCCAATTCACGTGAAGTGGTAATAATATGTAGCAAACGTGGAGTGTGAATCGAAGGTGGATTCACTCAATGTATTATATATATTTCCTGCGTATAATACTCATGTCATGTGTGTCTTGTTGCATGATACGTGGTTTGTAAGGAAAATAACATTTTACCATGTCACGTGTTGTTGTGTTTGAAATAGAACAAAAGCAAATAAGTCTATGTTATAGTATGTAAGGAAAATAACATTTTAACATGTCAAGTGTTGTTGTGTTTGAAATAGAACAAAAGCAAATAAGTCTATGTTTTAGTATCAAAACCTATTTTTGAGAACAAAAACCCGATGTGTATATAATTATCATACGTGAGAGATTTATCTAGCTTATGCCACCATGTTTGATGAGGGAAAAAAAAAAAAAACTTGATGAAAATTTTCTACAAAATAATGACTAGCTATTTAATTTGATTGTGTTGGATTTGTTATTTTAAAAAATATAATTTGAAGTTGTACTATATAAATTTTTTAAAAAATATTATTTTTCTTGAATTCTAGTACAATATGATTTATTTCAAATGCAACCAAAGTCCAAGTTGAAAATCAAAATAAAGACAATGATTTAATAAGATGAAATGATATCTGCATTGGTACGATGTATTTTGTATAAAGACTAAAAGAAAATCCATAAGAGTTTAGGCTTAAAGTAGACAATATCATCTATACTTCTATACTATATTATTAAGATTTAAGTATGAGACCTTTAGAGTATCTAACTTTTGGTGTCATGATTTGTTTTACTAATTATATATATTACTAAAGTGTTAAAACATTAATTAAGTCTCATGTAATTCAACGGACAAAGTATCTGTATCTTAGACAAGAAGTTTTAGGTTCAATTTGTACTTGTGTTTTTTTATTCATTTCTTTTTTCTATTTATTTTTTTAATTCATATATCAAAATTACAATGTAGCTCCTCATTATTTCTTATAATTACATTTTGATCTTCATTTAAATATAAACCAAATGAATTATAAAAAATATTGTTGCGTGCGTCGATGTACTAGTACTATTATGGAGATATGTGACTTTCATGACACAATATTTGATATCAGAGCAATGGTCAAGATCGAGTCATGTCGGATACTTAAACGAAAGAGGTGAGAGCTCTATAGACTTGATGGTAAACTCGAAGCGGATGATATAATATATGAAGATACGTGACTTTTACGACACAAAGATATATGGAGCCCAAAACAAACAAAACTCATAATATATATAGGCACAAGGAAAAAAAATCAAAGAAAGCCAAAATTGATAGAAATTCATCTGGATTTTGTCATTTTCTATTTCCGGAATTCAAATGCAACTACAAATAACTTGACAACAAATTAAACTCACGAACAAAACTTAAACACAGTAATTAATTTAGAAATTAAAATATGCAGGCATGTTCTGTTGTGTAATCGTTTTTTACGCTTTTCCTCTTGAATTGAAGTCCACGATATTGACTCATAATTTCAAAGAATGCAGTACAGGACAACCTTTTTCTTCTTGATTTTGCAACGGCAGTTTTTTAGCCTTATGTTAATCTTGCTCATGAATTGATTGAAATCCTAATATGTTTGAGTTTTGTGTAGCTATTGAGGGGGTGGTGGATCTTTAAGTTGATTGAGAAAATTCCAAAATCTTCCGTGCGGTAAGTTCCATTTCGAGTATTATTTTCATCGAACCGGGAATTTGATCAAGCCTGCAGCCTGATGAATTAATAATATGGAAACTATTAAACTTGTGCTGCATCAGAGGCCCTGAGATTTCATAGTGTCTCAGGTTTCAAGAGCTTGAAAATACACTTCTTTGGCATTGAATGTAAGGCAAATATTAGCTTGTGGCAAGTCTAGGGCTGGGAAAAAATACCGAAATTTCGGTATACCGCACATATCGTATTGAAATATACCGCATTTACCGATATTAACGGGATACCGAAAATTTTTTCGGTATCGGTATCGATATTTTTTTTTTTAATTTTTTAAATTATTATGATAAAATTATTTGGGCAAAACTTTCAATTGTAATTTTATTATGTGTTAGGCTTGTTTTAAATTTGATAATGGGCTGAACCCAATAGTCAATTAGTGAAAGAACCAACCCGACAAGAAAACCCACCCACTCTTATTTCATCTTCATCATCTCGAAAAAGAAAACACAAAGCCTCGTTCTGAAGAAAAAAACCCTAAGCCTTACTTTTGAATCGAAGTCAACGGAAAATCTACACAAAGAAACGAAAAATCGATGATTGTGAGAGGTAAATCCCTTTTTATTTTGACTATTTCTTGATTTACTTGATAGGAGATTGGACTATTTGGAGCTGCCGATTTATATAGTTTAGGGGACAGATGTACAGATCATGTATAAAATTTTTCTTAGTTGAAACTAAAGAATATTTAGTGTATTAATCATGGGAAAATTTTTCTTTAGTTGAAACGAAAGAATATTTCCCATGTTTTGTGACCAAAATGTAGCTCTTGTGATGATAGATAATTTGTTTCATGTCAAAAATATTTTATGTTGCTGTTACTAAACTGTGGAGATTTTATGTTTTGATGAGAAAACTCTACGCTGCCTCACCTATTTTGTTATTTCGGTATCTCCAAAATAATTTCTCCATTATATAAGAATAAAGCTGCATTATTCCAAATTTTCTATAACTTGTATTAATACTTTTAAAATTTTAGTAAATATACCATAATATCATCTTTATACCCAATCCTTATGTATATTATTCTATCATTTATTAACTAAAAAGCTCATTATTCAAAGTTTTAAATATGTCGAAAAAGTGTTCAAATTTTATTTTTTTTTTCAGGATGGAGTTTAATATGCCTCTTCCAAGTCCGTCCCAAACATCAAGTGCAATAGAATCTGAAACACAAGAGTCTACAGCTCGAAAACGATTAAGAAACTCTTCGACAGAAAAACCTCCTATAGCTCCTAAGCAGTCCAGGAGTATATTTTGGGAGCATTGTGAAAAGAGTACAAGAAAGTTGGCTAATGAGAGCATACAACAAATAGGGATATGCAAATATTGCAAAGTTGAGATCCCAACAGTTTATGGGAGTACTAGTGGGTTAAAAAACCACTTAGTAAAGAGGTGTAAATCGAGTCCTCTCTACGAAGCGAGTACAGATGATAAAAGCCAAACTATTTTGACAAATGAGACTATGGGGCAAGGAAATGCCTTGGTTCCTCATGCATATAATCAGAAAAGATGTGAGCTGAAATTGGCAAGGTATGTGATTGTTGATGAAGTGTCTTTTAGGGCTGTCGAAGGGAATGGGTTTGTAGAATTATTGCATGAATTACAACCGAGATTTAGAATTCCTGATCGAAAGAAAGTTGCAAGTATGGTTTATGATCTATTCTTAGTTGAGAAAGCCAAGATACAAAGTGCGATCAGAGGCCAAAGGGTAAGTGTCACAACCGATACTTGGACATCCGTTCAAAACATAAATTACATGGTAGTGACAGCTCATTTTTTGGATTGTGATTGGAAGCTACATAAAAGAATAATTAACTTCACAACAATCACTAGTCATGCCGGGGAAGAAATTGGCAAGATGATTGAGGTTTGTTTGAGAGTGTGGGGGATAGAAAAAGTCTTTTCAATCGTAGTCGACAATGCTTCCTCTAATAACACTGCAATTGATTACTTGAAAAGAAGAATGAAAAGTGAAAATTCATTGTTGTTTGAAGGAAAATACTTGCATTTGAGATGTGCTTGTCATATACTTAACTTGATTGTTAAGGATGGCTTGAAAGAGCTTAATGCTTCAATTAAAGCTATAAGAAATGCAGTTGTTTTTATTCATTCTTCACCATCAAGGTTGAATAAATTTAGGGAGTTTTCCGTGCTAGCCAAGTTTTCTAGTACATCCACAGTCCCAATGGATGTCAAAACAAGGTGGAATGCAACTTATAAAATGCTTGAAGTTGCATTAAAGTATAGAAGGGTGTTCGAAAGAATGACCGAAGAATGGTTCCCTTTTATGAATTATTTTTATGAAAAAGATGAAAATGGTAAAGAAAGAGTAGGGCCTCCAAATACTGATGATTGGGAGAATGCAAAGGCTTTCGTACACTTTCTAAAAAAATTTTATGATGCCACTTTGGAGCTAAGTGCATCTAAAAGTCCTACTTCTCAAATGATTTATCAATCGATGATTGCACTAAAAGTTGAGATTGAGAGAAAGAAAAGTGATGATTCAGATCAAACTCTTAAAAAGGTAGCATGTGCAATGAAGTTAAAGTTTGACAAGTATTGGGGGAATTTGGATGATTTGAACCCTTTGATATTTATTGGAAATGTTTTGGACCCGAGGAACAAACTTCAAATGATCAAAGTCAGCATAAAAAAACTAGGAGGCACTCCTACAAGGATCCAAGAGTTCGTTGATAAAGTCAAACAAAACTTGGTAGCTTTGTGGATTGAGTTCAAGGGAATACATGATGTATTGAATGTTGAGAATCAAAGTATGCAAATAGAGTGTGATGGTGCATATGGTGATGTTAGTGGTGGTGGTGGTGGTCTTTGTGATGAATTGTTTGATGATGTGGAAGCACAGAACGAAGAAGAACAACTTCAAGAGATATCCAATGAAGTGGATAAGTACCTAGCCGATGAGATTGAAAAACGATCTAATCAATCTTTCAATCTTTTGGAGTGGTGGAGAGCAAGTGAAACTAGATACCCCATCCTTTCACTTATTGCCAAGGATGTTTTTGCAATTCCATGCTCAACCGTTGCTAGTGAGTCTGCTTTTAGCTTGGGCAAAAGAGTTGTGGATCCTTTTAGGAGCAGTTTGAGTCCTAAAATGGTAGAGGCATTGGTGTGCACCAATCATTGGCTAAAAACAGAGGAGTTCAGTTTTTGGAAAGATCCAACGGATGATGACCTTGAATTATATAAGGAAATTGAAAAAATTGAAAAGAGTGAGAGTTTTTCTATTTAATTAAGTTTAAAGTCATATCATATTTGTCATTATTAATCTAACATGAATTATAATGCTTTTTGCAGCTGCAAATGCCACTCAAGACCGTGCCAACATTCCATCTTCTGCCTCCACTTTGGTCTAACTTAAAGAGTAAGACTATATTTATAAGTTAATTTAGTTTTGAACTTTTGAAAGTCTTTTGAGATGTTTGAATTTCAACAAAAATGTTGTACTGAGACACAAATTTGTATTGGTTTTTAGATTTTGGACTTTTGTTTGAAAACGATGGATTTATGTTGGCTGTGGTTTAGATATAACTACTTTAGTTGAATGTGTTACGGTGCAGAAAAAAATAATTTTATTTTAGTCGAATAATGCTAGTACTAACATCGATCATCCTATACAAATTTCAGTGGAATAATCTATCATTTCAAATTTCAATTATCCAATTTCCTTGGCACCGACTTTTTTGTGAATTTCTTTTACTAAATAGTCTTTATGACGCTTCAGCGTAGCATATGTACGCACAAGAAAAAAATCTTTGGAGTTGGTGCATATTTTCCTTTGGCTATGTGTAGAAATGGAGATCAAAAGAAACTAAATTTAACTTGTTTGTATTTTCTTATGTTATTTGTAGGAATCTTGCCACGGAGTCCAAGCTATAATCATTTTTTTGAAACCTCGGGTACTTCTCATTTGAAAGTAGTATGGCATGAAACAAATAGTCCGAGGGTATTTTAGTCTCCAATGGTAATCTTAGTGTAATACTGTTTGTTTATGGTATGTAATTGTTCGACCAGAAGAACAGAAGAAATCATGTTAATTTGAAATGCTTTTTGGTAACTACAATGTAGCTCCAGTCTCCAGGGGGTGGTGATGTCTTCTTCCTCATTACTGCTCAATGTTAATGGTTCTTTGATCCTAGATTTAATACTTCTTACTCATCATTTATCTCCTACAAGATACCTACATTGAGTCATATGATTGTTTCATATTATAATTTCTGGTCTTGGATATTCGTTTGCTTTATAGTAAGTTTATATTTAAGAGTTTTTTTTAAAATAATTTCGGTATGGTCGGTATTTACCGATACCGTATCAAAAAATCGGTATACCGAATGTATTGGTAAGAACGGTATGAATTATATATCATGCCGAAATTTCGGTATACCGACATTTCGGTATACTGAAATTTCGGCACAATAACGGTATCTGTTTTTCCGGTACCGAAATTTTCGGTACGGTATACGGTTTTTTTGAAAAAAATCGGTATACAGTACCGAACCAGCCCTAGGCAAGTCCTTTGTTCACATCTTATTATCGAGGATAATGTGAGTGATATCTTTCTTTCATCGCGGCTTAACTACTGGATATTGTGATGTCCATATCCCAAATGAGTTAGAAAAAGATGTCTAATGAGTAACAATGTATAACAAGTTATAGTTGTTATAAGAGCTCACAAGCTTGCGTGGGTCTGGGCCAAAGATATTTGGAGTTGAATTTCAGTCGTACTAGTTGGATATCGGTGGGGATTCGTGGGTATATAAGATGACAAGTATTTCTTGAATCCAAAACGATGAATTGAATCATTGCTCACTGAGAAACAATAACAATATTGAAAGCAAAGAAGAATAGAGGACAGGATAATAAATCGTGGCGCTTTACATGGAAATCTTGCGCCTTCTTTGTTGCCCTCAATTTAAATCACTAAGTCTACAAGGGGAAGAAACAAAGGAACTTGTGTGCAAAAAACAGAATTTGCCATGTATGATAGTGTTTGGTATCACTAACATACGGGGAGGTCCTCCGGAGGATGCTCTATAGATTGCAGTTCGCCGACGCCGTTTTCCACGAGAAAAGCCATTGCTAAGCCCCAGGTGATATGGACATCCAAGTGACAATGCATCAACCAGACCCCTGTTTATGTTAAAACTTTGTTTGTTAGTAATATATGTGGGTGCAAATAAGAACACCTTTTCTTATGTCGAATTTTTGCACTGACCTGGATTGTCAGCGACGAATCTGATCACAGTCCATCCGCCTACAGGCACGGGTGCTGTGTTTCTAAGAGGAGGATCTACAAGGTTGAAGTTGGATGTATCTCTGCTTGGATTGAAATTTCCAAATCCTTCAGCAATTATAAAGAAGTCGTAACCGTGAAGATGAATTGGGTGGTTTTCAGCCGTGAAGATGCTTGTTCCCTGCAAAACTATTTGTACTGTTTCGCCATATTTTAATCTGTACAGTCTAGTCCCTGAAACTGGTTGCCACAGTGATCGGCTTACGTTTCCGGTATAATCGAATTGTACTGGTGGATTTGCTGGGAAATCTGTTGTGAAAACTCCAGGTATGCCCTGCTGATGTGCTTGCAGCAAGGAAAAGTTGGATGGTAGCACAAATGAATGGTTGTTCATGCTAGCAGTAAAACGGGTTCCGTTTGGGCCTTGGCAGCTGCTGTTGCTGGCACCAGGTGGGCAATTGTTGAGTCCTAATCCAACAGTAAAGAAAAGATTATGATCAATTTTAGTGGGCACAAATACTTTTCCCCGGCTTCTGAAGCTGGTCGTGAAAGCTGTAACGGTAGCTGTATCATTAAAAGCCGGTAGATTCGGCATGACTGGCTTGACTGAGACACATTTAGCTGAGCAGGCGGCGGATTTGTATTCAAGAATGGCTGTTGTGGTGGTATTATCAAATGGTGCGCCTTGAGCACTGACATAAGCACGTGCTGCCATGTAGTACTTGACAGGTGGCTGATCCGCAGTGATTAGGACGTCACAGGTCTGCCCCGGTCCGAGCATGAGAACAGAGGTTGTAAAGGGTTTGACATAGGAGGCGTCAGCTCCAACAACGGTGAGCTTGTGATTCGCAACTTGGAAGAAAAGTTCTTGATTGAGTGCAGCGTTAATGACCCTGAGAAGATTAGTCTCCCCTGTATTTATAGGAACTATGGTTGTATCTGCATCAAAGTTGGAACAAAATATTTTTGGTTTCTCATCCAACAATAGGTTTAAATCAAGATTTGCAATTTTCAGAAGTGAAGATTCGTCAAACCCAGCCTACCTTTGCTGGAGCAATTGTAAAGATCACCAGGTTGGCCGTTAATGGTGTAAGCGTCGGAAATATTGGGGGCGCCTCCTGTTCGTTGGGCTTGTCTAACAACATTGATAGGGTTCGCATCCCACCATTCACCTGATAAAAAATGGCGACTCTCTGTAACAAACTGAATGCCTTTTATGTTGTATTAGAGAAAAAAATGCCTAGAAACTCATAGTTTTTTTTTTTTACCAAGAAGAAGGGGAGTTTCTCTCGTCGGCTTAGCGAACGGATACGAATCCCCTTCCTTGGGCCGGATGATCAGAGCTCCATAAACTGTAGCTCTTAGCCATGAGCTATGTGCATGCCACCAAAGTGTTCCTTCTTGTCCTTGGATTGTAAATCGGTAAGTATAACTCCCTCCTGGCCTAATAGGGCATTGAGTCACAAATTCTGGTCCATCTGCCCATCCAGTTCTTATTTGCCTTACTCCATGCCTACGCAAAATTCACAAAACCGAATAAAATTAATGATCAACTTTACAAAAAAAAGTTGGTTGATTAACCACTGATCATTATTTGCATTCGTTAGATTTGGATCAGGATCTTATTCGGGTTTATACTCGTAAAAGGCTTTGCGAGTGAACTCGCATGCAATGCATGCATGCATGCATTTACCAGTGAATCGTGACGTTGTAACGAGCTTTGTTAGTAACTTTTACTTCTAGAGTGTCACCATTGTTCACTTCCAACGTTGGCCCTGGATACATCCCATTCACCGTAATCGTGCTGCGTGTTTTGCACAGCCTATTCACCGGTGTCGCTTGCACCTGTTTCACCAAATCAAGAAAGCCATCTTATAATTTACAAGAAGAGAAAACATCAATAGAAGCAACATAATTAACTTACAAGAAAATCATGGGAGTGCACTTTCGCCATTGTTACCGGCATTTCGCCCGTAAAGAGGAGGAATAAGCCTAACAAGAAAAGAAAAGAGCAAAATGGATAGCTAGATTTTCTCAAGACTGCCATTTTTACTTGGTTTTTTTCCGAAGGAGAGATCGAATGTCTGCTTGTGAAAATATGATGAAAAAGGCTTCTTTTATAGACAATATGTAGGGTGGTTTTCTCTTAGGTTTGATTAGGTTTCGAGGGTCAAGAATATAAGGAAAAACTTAGTTCAAATCTATGTGGGAGTTGTTGCACCCACTGAGTGCCCTATCAAATTCAAGATTATTTCGTTTATGCTTAATTCACAAGTCTTTTTTGTACTACGTTTTTCAACTATGACTTGTTATGTTTTTGTCAATAACAACTTTTTAGGTGGATATGATTCTTTCCTCATGCACGTAAATCATTTCTTGTCTATTAACCAAACAAATGTTAGGATCTATTATGTTCCACATATTCAAGCAAATGCAATAATTTTTCGTGTGTATACAATGCTTAAAAATGAGTAAGTCTCTTGTGAGACGGTCTCACGAATATTTATCTGTGAAACGGGTCAATCCTACCGATATTCACAATAAAAAGTAATACTCTTAACATAAAAAGTAATATTTTTTCATGGATGACCCAAATAAGAGATCTGTCTCACAAAATACGATCCGTGAGACCGTCTCACACAAGTTTTTGCCCTTAAAAATAGTGCTAAAAAAGGATTTCTTGATATATAATTATTATGGTCTTTCATACTTCTGTGGTTACATAATTTAAGTGTTTTTCAATGCATTTTAGTTGGAAAAATTACCAAAATCATTCCCCCTTACCATCTCCAAATTAACCGAAGTGAATAAATTCTTGGTTAATCTAAAACATGATAATTTCGAGAGATCATACATATACAAGCGAGTTACACCCAATCACTACAACGTGAATTGGTCCAAACTCCTGCGGAATCACTCCCGGCTAAGCCAGACTCGATGCTCAGCAGAGAGAGCGCGGAGTATATCACACTTTTTTTTTTTTACTCTCTTTAACACTCATTTAAGGGTACCTTATAACTTCACATGTACACACATCCAGCCTCCAAGTAATAATTATGATGCCCAACTAACTAGAAATGTTAGGTACTTTTAAACTAATCCTATAGATTACCTAGTCAATTGTAAGGAACCCTTTAATTCCAAGCTAAGGTCTTAAAAAGGGAAAATAAATTATAAATTTAAACCAAAATTAAATTTGACTTTTTGAGGCTTAACCAAGTCATACATTTTCATGTGCCGGGGGATATTATAGCTTAATTCTTAATTAATTGTTTGATTTTACTTTTTTGTAACAAAATTTGACTTATTCATGGAATTGTAAACAGACCAACTAATTGTTTAAACAAATGTAACTGATAGATAATCTATATTACATATTTGAGTAGGACCCTTGTGAGACGGTCTCACGAATTTTTATCTGTGAGACGGGTCAACTCTACCGATATTCACAATAAAAATTAATACTCTTAGCATAAAAAATAATATTTTTTCATGGATGACCCAAATAAGAGGTTCGACCCGCGAAATTGATCTGTGAGACCGTCTCATAAGAGTTTTTGTGTACATATTTTGAAGACATCTCTATTTATAAATTTTTGTTGTAAAGTATGAAATTTAAATATTTTTAAAATAATGGGTTTATCAAGTACCCGGCATTATTCGGGTACCCAATATCATTCGGGTGGTAGTCATCTTTTTTTACCAACCGATATTCGAGTACCCGACCATAGCTACTCTAACCCGACAAAACTTGACCCACGCCCAACCCTAATCAGATTAGCATAAATATGGAAGAAAATCTTAATCTCGAGGAAAGTTTCCTTCTCAGAGTCCAACTCCTTAAAATAATTAAAATCTTACCTCTATAAATATAAAGTATGACCCTTGGTTTACAGGGAATATAATCTTTCTTCCGGCAATCATTATTTTCCGTATGTCTGAAACCAGTATTTCTTTTAAGCATCGGAAAGATCATATCGAAAACAATTCCGATACTCGAAAATTTGTTCATCCGTGCATAGCAACTCCTTACCCTACCCTACCCTATGACCAAGAAGAGCAAGGATTGAAATTGGCTCACCGAAATGAACCCCACAAATTTCCGTAACATCAATTTTGTTATTAAAAAAAATTACACCTGTAGGTGTCATTTTGAACCTTAAACCTATATTCTAAATAATGTTATGAAAAACGGTAGTCGGTAGGCGGAGAGTCATCCACCGCCTAATGACTAGCGCCTAGGCGTTTTTTTTAACCTAAATTTCTACTTCTTATTTATTTACATATTTCTCCAATAATTACTTTATATTATATTCAAACACAAAATATTCAAACACAAAATCAATGGTTTATCTGATATAAATTGATTGAAAAATATTTCGAACAATATTTTTTTAAAAAATTAAATTTTATATATTAAATTAAGCAACCACCTACACGATTCTAAAAATCGGGGCGGGGGCAATCATCCAATGCCTAAACGATCCCTGACATGAAATAATAACCTTTAAACGATAATTATAGGGCTCAAAAATTCAATTGTTTGTTATGACTAATAAATATTATACCCAACGCTCACTATGGTTCGTTTAATATTATTTAATTAAAGAAAACAATTAAAAATAGCTTAAAAGTTGGTTTCTTTTGGTTTGATCTTCAACCGGTCAAAATTTGATCTTAATCTAATAAGATTTTTTTTTGGGTATTTTATTATATTTCATCGAAGTTCTCAAGGATTTTCAAACGTGAAGGTATGAACATTGACATTAACATTTACACGTTCTTTAATGTGTGTTTTTTTTTAAAAAATATATTAAATTTCTTATAATACAAAATAATTGCTAATTTGGAGCGTTAGGATTTTTTGATAATGAAATAATTAGTGACGCTCTTTTTTTACATTTTAATTCGTTTATGAAAAGAAAATCTAATGCATCATTTTATTTAACTTATAAATAGAATATTAATCGCAATACAAAAATTAGCTCACATAACAAAAGATGGATTTATAAATTATATATAGCACATCATATAGGACCGAGCGCTTACCGTTTTATCAAAAGTTATAGCTGGTGTTAATGGTGTAACTCAAATATTTTAATCTACATAGCAGGCCAAACGTCATGGTTCGATCGTTCTACCAGCAAGGATAATTGTTACACCTCAACAATCTCCCTTCCAATAGTTGCACTCCTTGCAATCAATGGAAATCAAACTCATGACCTTGGCTCTGATACCAATTATAGGATCGAACGCTTGCTGTTTTACCAAAAACTATAATCGATGGTAATGCATATTCCCAAACTAACATTCCTCCGCCTTGGAAGCGCTGACATGGATATTACTAACATAATTCCAAATATCATTCACACACAATATAGGACATTGCTAACATGTGACTCGATAGTGTTGTTTGATATATGTGGAATTATGTCAATATTTCGGTAAAAAAATATTATATGACTACTTGAAGGATTAAAACCCCCGAAAGAAACTAATTTATATGACGATTTTGGTAATTTTATTTTTCACTAACTATAAAGAATACTATTTTTTTTTTTGTTGGTTATGGCCATAGATAAAAGAATATTAAATTAAATCAAAATAAATTAAAGCTTTTCTGAATGGGGATTAATGTAGGAGGTTCAAATCGTACGAACATGATTACGTAAGATTATAAATTTATGACGACTCAAGTGGGTGGGAAAAAGTCTTGGTTTGGTACGTTGATTAGGTTAAAAAAAATATTTTGTAGATTTTGAAATGATTTGGTCATTAATTAACCCAAAAACCAGTGAAAGAAATTAAAACAAAGTTAAATTATTTACAAATAATATTATAATTACCTTAATGTGATTGAATTAGGCTGTCTGCCACGAGAAAATATTTTCAGCCTTTTTTTTAATGTGGAATAGAAATATCATTTCGTGTGAATATAATCAATGTTTTGCGACATTAAATATATATATATAATAAAATTTGTGAATTTTATATTAACTAATTTTTGTACCTAAATACTAACAAAGTTTCTCCCAAGTATAATTTTGTGACACGGATTTTTGACCCTACCCGACTAATAGAAAATGTTACTTTTATACTAAAAATATTATAGGTCGGATTAATATATCTCAAGAATATATATTTGTAAAATAGTCTAGATAAGACATTAACGTAGTTTTGATCGTGTGAAGAAACGTTTACCACGCCATTAGTAAACTGTAAGTCTTTAATGCCAAACAAAAGATACTTGGAAAGCCCTTTCTCCATTTCCTTCTTGGCACCCTTTTTAAATACGAGGATTAGTGAAAGCAAGTTTTTAAAAAGACTGCTTTACGACTAACTCATAAATAAAAATAATAAAATAATGTTAAAAATACAACAAATATATTACTACAACGATATTTACAATTATTATATCGCAAGATTTTCTATTATATCACGAGATTCTGTATTTAAGCTATATTGAGATTTTGGTAAATTGAATTTTTGCATTAAATTTTTTGTGTTGTACAAATATCGATATACATGTAGTATCATCGTAATAATAACTATGACTTAATGACCGATCATATAGCAAAAAGCATAGATGTAAATATGCCTGCATCACTCAATTAATGATAAAGTTCTAGTTTGGATCAGCCAGGCTTTAATTTTGATATTTCCTGGCTAATATTATTAGGAGTGGAGGTGTATAAATTCTATTTCTTTAAAGTTTGAAAGATATAGTCATATAGATGTGAATAAAATTGGTCAAACATTTTTATACGTTATATCAATGGTTTTAAAATTGATTGATAAACCGTTGGCGGGCGTTTGAGGTTTGTTAATATCTGGGTGTCCCCCTCCCTACTATCCAATAAAAATGATTGATTAAGTGATTTAACCAATGTATGCCATATGTAGATCATCTTGTTAGCATCAAGCGTTTATTATAAGGTCAAAAACTATAGATATTAGTTATGACACAACTTTATTTACTTATACTCGTGGCAGTGCATAGTGCACCTACTTGTGTGCTAATGGTTCGGGCTATTAGACCCATAAGTCCGAGAATGTGCATGTCTATCGGCTGATGATGTCTCATATCTATCGGAGATTACTCTTTCCTGTTTGCTAACGTCAGCCATGTCTCCAGCAGAGACAAAATTACCCGTTAAGTCTGACGACGTCCCTATGTTACGGTCCACCTAGTCAACCAGATTAAACGGCGCAACGTCAACAGCTTGACGTACAAAATTTTTTCAGTAGGTCACTCATCCCATTACTACACTCATTCATGCACGCTTAACCCAACATATCTTAAAAAAATGCAAAACAAAAAAACACCAACAAACTGGTTAAAAGACATTGTCACGTCCCAAGCTCATGCCAATTGCGACTGCTGAATGATTTATATAGCAACTACTTTATATTCATCGTCGATTTACGAAAATATTATTTTTATAACAATACAAAGTATTTTAAATTTTGAAAATAAAATTCACTTAATTGGTAAATAATATCATAATAATATTTTTTTACTCTGATTACAATCCCTGCCAAACTCAACAAGAAACTTTTTGACTCGTGCAAGTCAATTAATTAACAATTATAAAACCATTCTTTTTCGTAAAGTACTATTATTAATGTGAAATGGTAATGTTTAAATCAAAGAAAATGGGAGATTAGTTATGGAGATTAGATGGTTGAACAGAAAACATTGAAAATATCCTTATTAAAAAAAATAAAGCTGTGAATTAATATTGTCGTTTTGCATTAAAAAATGAGTTGGATTCTTCTAAAAACAAACATTGAATTGGATTGATTTAATTCGTTAGGTATAGTGGGAGACATAGGATAGAAATTGATTTAGCATCAAATAAATGACAAGATATTTGGTCCCCTCAAATATTTGCCGACCACACCTTCGAGAATCGGTGGTATCATCTCCTCATAGAATACAAGTTCGATAACTGAGTTAAAGGGCTTTGTAAGATATATATCTCCTCCGTTGCCCATAATATTTAGAAGTATCGACGTAATTTAATAGATTCATTAGGTCTGAATACCACATGAACTTGACCTGGTTTTAGGTATGGTGTACTTTTGGCTATACATATATGCTCGACAGTGGGTTCGAGAATGGGGTAGGGTTAAATCCTTTCTATTGGTTCGTGTGCGGCAACTGGTATAGATGAGGAAAGGCGGGCAACATTTTTTGGAGAGTGGGTCTCATGTGAGACCGTCTCACGGATCTTAATCTGTGAGACGGGTCAACCCTACCCATATTCACAATAAAAAGTAATACTCTTAGCATAAAAAGTAATACTTTTTCATGGATGACCCAAATAAGAGATCCGTCTCACAAATACGACCCGTGAAACCGTCTCACACAAATATTTGCCTTTTTTGGAAAGAAGAATAGGACTTTTTCAGATATATTTTGAAATAGGGATTCCTCTTATCTATATTATTAAGTTTGAAATCCTTAGACTAACTAATTTTTGGTGTAATGGTCTATTTTAATAATTATATATACAAATAAAGTGTTAAAATTTTAATATAAGTCACATGTAATTTAGCGGATAAAGTCTTTGTTTGCTAAATAAACATTAAGTTGTATGTTCAATTTCTACTTTGATATTTTTTTCCTCTTTTTTATATTTATTTTTTTAATTCATATATCAAAATTACAGTGTAATATCTCACTATTTATTATAATTACATTTTTATCCTCATTTAAATATAAATAAAATAAATTATAAAAAAAATATTGTATAAACACGTAACGCGTGCATTGGTGAACTATTTTTTTATTAAGCAAGTACTACAAGAAAAATGATTTTCCGCAGCACGTCATCAACAGCGTGCATTAAAACCACGCTACGAATATTACTTTTAACGGCGTGCACCCATATGTGCGCTGTTAATATTGTTGCACTTGACAGAAATAACGGCGTATATTAAAAGCACGCTGCGGATAGTAATATCTGCATCATCATTTTGTAGGACCGAGCGCTTACTGCTTTACCAAAATTTATAGCTAGTGGTAATGGTGCAACTCAAATATTTTAAACCGCACATCAGCTCAAGCACCACGGTTCGATCGCTCTACCAATCAGGGACAATTATTGCACCCAACAATCTCCCTCCCAACAATTGCACTCATTGCAATCAATGGAAATCGAACCCATGACCTTGGCTCTGATACCAATTGTAGGACCGAGCGCTTACCGCTTTACCAAAAGCTATAGCTAGTAGTAATGGTGCAACTCAAATCTTTTAAACCGCACATCAGCTCAAGCACCACGGTTCGATCGCTCTACCAATCAGGGACAATTATTGCTCCCAACACATTTATGTGTGCTGTTAATAAATTATATAAACAACAACGTCCATGTTTATGTGTGCTATTAATAGTAAAAAATTTAAAAAAAAATCGTGTCTAGACATTAACGACATACATTAATCGCACGTCGTCAGTATTATTATTCACGGCATGCATATTATTGCACGCTGCGAAAAATGGGCGCCCAATTCACGGCATGCATATTATTGTGCGCTGTGGAAAAATGGGCTATATTTAGCGACGGTTTTAAAACCGTCGTAATTTTTAAATTAGCGATGATTTTTCTTAAACCGTCGCTATATTTAGCGGATGTTTCATTAAAACCGTCACAACTTTTAAATTAGCGACGATTTTGCTAAAACCGTTGCTATATTTAACGACAGGTTTAACAAAATCGTCGCTAATAGCGACGGTTTAATATAGAATCATCGCTAATAGCGACGATTTAATATAGAATTGTCGCTAATAGCGACGATTTTTGACTAGCGACAGTTTAATAGAGCTAAGAGCGACGGTCATACCAAAACCGTCGCAAATTGTCTATAAATATCTGCACTCTCGGACCATTTTTTTCCACACCGTTTCACAACACTTAAAATTTTTCTCTTTTAGACGATTTTAGTTTCGATTTAGGGTACGTTTTTTCGCTTCGATTTTTGGTAAATTTTTAAGTGTTAGTTAAGATCATGAATATTGTTAGCATAGTGTAAGTTATTTTTTTTTTAGATTTATTAAATTATAAAAGTAAATTTTTTTATTTTACTAAAAACATTAGCGACAGATTATGTTTACACCGTAGATAATTGTATTAACGACGGATTATGTCTGCACCGCAAATAATCGCTTAAATTCCGTCTCTAGTGACAGTAATCATGTTGTGGATATGAATATTACTGAGTTCTGAGAGAACACGAGAGAATGGATCCAGTCGGTTCAATGTCGATCAAACTAAATCCAACAAAAAACACAATCTGAAGACAATATCTGATCATGAGACGTTTGATTTGTAAAAGGTTTTCATTGAATAACATTTTCAGTCCAAAATTTCCAACAGTCCCATGTCACGATATAAAAAATGAAGGAAAAAAATCTGTTACCATGTTAAATATATATATCCACACGTATTAATTAAAAGACAAACTCACTCTATAAAATTATAAATTAATATTTTCAGTTAATGTATTTCATATGAACCTATAGTTGATCGAAATTCATACTACACACACACACACACACACACACACACACAAAAGAGTCTACAAAAATGAATTTGATACATAAAAATACATGCTTGGTGATGTTTCTATGAAAAATCAAAATTTATAAAGATCTAATTGTTGAAAATTAATATTTGAATATTGAATATTTGAATATTGAATGTTGAATATTTGAATGTTGAAAATTTGGTAAAATTAGGTGTTGAATATTGAAATTTGTGTGTGATGATGAAGTTAATGATGTAATTTATTTTTGGATTATTTTTTAAAATTTTCTATAAATAGATATCTCATTTGTGAAGAAAATCACAATTGAGTTGAGAGAAAAATATTATAAAGTGTGTAGTGTGATAATTTTGAGAGTTTGAGATTTTTACTTTTTACCGTAAATTTTTACTTTTTCACAACACTAATATATTTTAAAAAATTGGGTGATGAATTTTTCTTAAAATTTTATGAAGATCTAATGTATTAAGAAAACGGGTGATGAATTTTTCTTATTATATGGGTATCCGTAAATTTTAAAATATATTATATAGTGGTATGTAGTAATGTTGTCGTGGAGCAATCAAAACATTGCATTTCCATTGTTATATGATTTAAAATATTGGAGTTGTACTGTTACAACTAACTATAATTTTTGGTATAAAAAGCGTTCAATGACAAAGTCATATGTTCAATTCTCATTATGATTATTGGGAATATGATTGTCAAGGAGAAATAATTGTCTCTATTGAAGAATAATTCAAACGGGACGTTTGAGTTATTGTGTGATTTAAATTATACTATTATCAATAATTATAAATTTTGTTAAAATGAAAAAGATTTGATCATACAAATATATGTGTTGGGACGAGTGAAGAGAAACATAAAATTAGTGATAATAGCAAGAGATGGGAAAATAAATTTTTATAAAATCAGATTGACAATGCTTTTTAAACTTATATTTTAAATTTTTTAAAAAAAACCATAAACACATGCAAAAAATATGTTTTAATTTTAAAATATATACATTAAATTTATATTATAGAATGTGATTTATATTTATTCATGTTTTTGAATTTTTATCATAAATATTATATATTGTGAGAAGTTTAATGGGATAATGATTTTGCATACTAGCATTATGGGTGCTCATTGTGCAGTTTGGACTGTTTTTTCATTAAATTTAAATCGAATTGTTATGTATGGTTCGTTTCAAATATTTTTGTAAGTCGCGTTTTTTTAAAAATAAAACTTAATTAATGCACGATTTCGGTCGTTAAGACGGTTTATACTGTTATGCATTATTTATTTTAAAAAATAAACAAGTGGAACCAGGAAATAATGAGAAATTGTTTTATTCAAAAAAGTGTGGAGAGCTACCAAAGGTGGTTACTCAAATGTCTGATTTCTCTTATACTCTAGCATGACTCTCCAAGTGTAGTGGAGCTCTTAAACCTTGGTCTGGGAATCGCTTTGATCAGGTGGGTCGGAAAATCAATGATCTTCGCAAGGAGCTGAACCGACTTGCTAGTTCTAATGTGATCAAAAACAAACTTTCTTGTACAGAAGAGGTTAAAAAATCGAAAAATTATCCGAGCAGAAAGAGATTCGCTGGAATAAGAGATCTAGTGTCAGTTTATTGAAGCATGGGGACGATAACACCAAATCTTTTCATGCCCCTCTGCCTGTTAGTTGTCCCACATCGGTTGGGTAAAATGCCTGGATGTTACATATATGGACTTGGACAATCCTCCCCCCTTGAGCTAGCTTTTGGGGTTGAGTTAAGTCCAAGTTCCATTCTTAACATGGTATCAGAGCTCAGGTTCCACCGTTATGTGTTGGGCCTCCTATAGTTAGGCCACTCGTTCTACCCATAATTGGGTCATTTGTAAACTCCACGCTCCAGATGTTCATTCCTGGGCGTGAGGAGGGTGTGTTAGTTGTCCCACATCGGTTGGGTAAAATGCCTGGATGTTACATATATGGACTTGGACAATCTTCCTCTCTTGAACTAGCTTTTGGGGTTGAGTTACGTTCAAGTTCCATTCTTATCACTGCCTATCATCATCGAAGAACAAAATTTATTAAGGGAATAATGAATGTGAATGGCGAGTGGTGCTCTGATTCCCAATGTTTGGCAGACATTACTAAAGACTATTTTGGTAATCTCTTTTTTCCTCTTATAATCCAACAGCGATGGATATTGAGACAATGTTAGACTTTACAAATCCAGTGGTATAGGATCATATGAATGAAACTCTTTGTGCGTCCTTTCTCCGAAGATTGGGTTCGTAGGGTTGTATTCGATATGCATCCTTCCAAAGCCCATGGCTCGATGGTTTCACATATCTTTTCTATCAAAAATTATGGTTTGCGATTGGAAAGAACATCACGGCGGTTGATGTATGGTTTTTACTTATAATTATTTTATTCCATGGTTAAATTAATGATCACTCAACTTTTATCAATTCTCAATTGTTACTTTTTCCAAATTGCAATATCTCATGCATTAATTCACTATAAAATTCAAAAATTAAAATTATTCATCAAAACCAGACCAAACCAAAATCCATGGTTTGGTTTGGTGATTAAAAAAATATTCATGGTCTGATTTGATTTTAAATTATGTAAAACCTATCAAATATGATGATGTTGGAATTTTTATCTAAAATCGAACCAAGCTTGACCCTAAATATAAACATCATTTTGATAGGTAAAACAACAATGACCGAGCTAAGAAAACCTCTAAATTGTAGCCTTGTAGGGACAAAAAAGCCGCTTATAAACTTGATAATATTTTAGATAAATTATATTCTTTCGTTTATTGTCACGTAAGTCTATTTAATCATTAAATAAAATTCATAATATATCTTGTGAGCTTAAATTAGAATCCACTAATTATTGTGATTAATTAATATCTTTTTGTTAAAAAGTTTTATTTAAAAACTTTGGACCTATATGTTATATTTAAGTACAGGGCCTAATCTTAATTATTTTTAAAAAAAATCCATTTCTTAATTACTTTAAATCCAATCAAATCCAAACACAAATATCAAATAATTAACGATGGTTAAAAATGTTTTATATTCCCAATACTCCAGAATATGCACAAAAGCGCTAAAAGATAAATCCCGCCTTTCCTACATAATGTATTTTTTACTATATATATTATCTATGTAAAATTTATATATAATCATTGTCATTTCCCAACGGAAATAAGATGTTCAAACAAAAATATATAAATTCACTATTAACTATTCTAAATTTAATTTAAGGTTTTTTTAACGAGGTTGATCTCCGGTTAGCGTGATCCCCGATTGTTTGACTTTCCGGACAAATAGCTATAAAATAAACAAAAACAAAAAGATGAGCAAAAAGATGAGAGAATTTTTTGGCGAAGCTATCCGAGCTCAACTCAGATAAACTATAAGAAAATACGAAAAATATGTGGCTAATAATGTTTTTTTTTTTTATGTGGCTAATAATGTTGAATACAAGGCTAATACAACTTTAGCTTTGATAAACTTGGTATTTATAGCTGTAAAAATGTCTTTAATTATATCCGTATGAATCATTGTTTTTTTCCCTTATCTAGCCAATAATCCAAGGCGGAATTTCTTAAATTGTGTGTAGCGATGAATGCAATTAGAGCACAAATACAGATAAATTCAAACCAGACCATAAAAATAATAATAATAAAAATAAACCCGACCTTTCATACAGTGACTCAAGCAATAAATTTCGACATCTATTTTTTTCAATCATTTGTGGTTTGTCTTAAATTAAATTATTATTTTTAGTAAAATGATTATTAATATGTTATGAAAGTATATAAATAAGGAGTTCATTGGTACTCATGTTTGTTTTAGTAACAACGGATTTTGTAGGTGTTTTTTTTTGTAAAATTTGAATTAATTGTCGATTAAGACTTTAGTAGTTTGTAAGCTGGACTAACATTTGGTTAATTAGGCTATTTAATGAGTTTTTTTTTTTTGGGTGAATTTTTGATTAACTTATGTATGAAAAATAAATTGTTAGATATTTGAGGAATTCCAAAATCGGTTTCATCTACACCCCTAAAAAATATTAATAGGCTAATACATTCTTAGTTTTTAAAAATCAAATGTGAGAACTCAATTTTTTTGGCATGTCATTATTTATTTAAATATAGACATGTATAAGAATTTATTTTCGAATTATAATAAATTCGAAAATATAAATAATACATTGTATGCAGAAACTCTTCCAAGCCAATAAATATATAAAATTCAAATTCCAATTCAAGATGCACATTAAATTCGAATTTAAGGCTGATATCAACCTAATTGGAAGTAAATATTACATATAAGGCAGTTTTCTCAACAAAAAAAGCTAGCAAATTTTCAGTACAATCCAGATACATTATGAATATGTATAAGAAAGCAGTCTATATTCAACCATTCAGTGCAACATCAAATTTCATAATTTGGTAAAGTTATATGCATGGAAAGAGCACCTCGATAATTATAGAAGAAGCATTTCAAAATTTTGGAAGACATATTAACTGAATTATGGTAAGATTTTCACCTCATCCTATAAATATCATTCTGTACCATTCGAAATTTCACACCATTCAAACACTCCATATTTTCAAAATTTCTCCCTAGTTCTCCCTATGAATTTTCGAAATTCTGCTCTCCAAATTCTATCGAGTAGCGAAGCTTTGCTACATTACATAACAAAAAGGATATTCGAAATCCCAGTGCAGAACCCTCCACGTCTTTTTTTCATCTGATCTGAGGTAAGTGTGCTTGTTTTAAAAAATGTTGAGTATGAATTATTTCGTTTTTGAAAGTTTCGATTAAGCACCGTTATTTTGTTTCTACCCCTTACTCTACCCCTCCCTATATAAGTCAGAAGAAGAAATCGAAGAAGATGAACAAGACCAGTTTTGCAGCTGATAATAAGATGAATCAAGAAATTTATTTTAGTTTTCTTTTATTTAAGTTTTAACTCCGTTGTAAATACTTCTGCATATTTTTATCGTTTTAAAAAATCTACATTGTAAAGACAATTTTATGATTGATTATGAGTAATAAACTGATTTTTGGTTTATAATGCACTACAAGGCTTGTTGTTTTCAATTGTGTGGTTGAAAAACAACGTCGGTTTCGACTAACCCCTGTTTCGGGACGTAACATCAAACACATTTCACATTTATGTTATAAAAACTTAAGTATATTTACCCATCTCATATGGGTTTTATGCTTGATTTTTTTTTTAAAAAAAAGAGGTCTAAAATACTATTACTTTACATAAGATGTTTTTTTTTTTTTTTTTGGATTTAGCATATGATGTTTGTGTTGATGCAGTTATCCCTAAATTTAACTCTTGAATTTGATTTTTTTTTTATTTCAAATCACTTCATCCAAATTTATCATAAATAATGTGATGTAGTGACATAAACATTTTTCAATAAGTGTAATAACATAAATATCTTTCAATAAAAAAAATGTGAGTTCGAGACCACCTATGAGGTATGGTCTGCTTCTTGAAAAAGGCCATGATGAGCCTATCCATGGATGTGATCCAAGGACCTTCAAGGAAGCGTTATCTGATGCCGATTCATCCAAGTGGCTTGAAGCAATGGAATCTGAGATGAATTCCATGCATTCGAACCAAGTGTGGAATCTTATGGATCCACCTGAGGGAACGGTTCCCATAGGGACTTGGGGCGGATGGGAAGGTATTGACCTTCGAGGAGCGATTGNAAAAACCAAAATCACTCATGAATCTCGGATGTGTATCTTGAATCAAGAAGAGGCCACGTTCATTCGGGAGAGAAAAGTGCAATCATCACTTTGATTAAGCAATCAGCGACATTCTTGGAGTGATATGGGCTTACCTTTATAGTTGGTTATTCAAGCCTATATAAGAAGCAAACTCCCTCCCCATAACTTCAAGAATTCAAAATTTAGCATTTGCAGCAGCCTAGACGAAGCTCTACCGGAACAAGACGAAGCTCTACCGCAACCTTGTTTGAACGAAGTTCTTTTGGCACATCCTCCTAGCGTTTTAATCCAAACGAAATCTGTAAGTGGGTTTTTGATATATTATAATTTTCACACTTGTCCTTAGTAAGTGTGTTTTTGCTATATTATAATTTACACACTTGTCCTTTGTAAGTGCGCTTTTGTTATGTATATATTCTTTCGTAAGTGAGCTTTTGTTTGCCACACATGTTCTTCGTAAGTGGGCTTGTTTTAAAATATGTTGCGTATGAATTATTTTGTTTTTGAAAATTCGTTCGAGCATAATTCCTTGTTCATGATATGTTTTCTTCAAGATTTGTCGAATTATATGTTCAAAGCACTGTTAGGATTCGATTCGATATGGGAAAGGATTTCCGAACTATGACCCTTATACGGTGGGATGGTAACCGTTGTACGGCCTCACTCCATAGAGGATTAACATATTGGACATGGCCTCACTCCTTAGAGGATTAACATATAGGAGACTGATATCAGGAAACCATGGAAATGAGATGACTTTCAGTGCTAAACAAGTATGCTATACGAGTATGATATGTGATGACATGTTATGATTGTGAAATATGAATATTCGTTATTATTCAAGTTACGATATGCTATGTAAATTTGAATTCAAGTATATGTATATGTTGCTTCGTGTCTCGAACGGCCCCCCACTTGCTGAGTATTTCCCAAAATACTCACCCCTTACTTCCTCCCTACCCAGATAAGAACGAAGAACAAATGGATGAAGATGAGCAAGAGAAATTTTGGGGATGGTAGAAGATCCTGAGTTATTCCAGAAGTTTTAAAGCTTAGTTTATGTTTATCGCTTCCACACTGTTAAAATATTTTTAATCGGTTTATTTTGATATTAAAGTTGTAAAGATGATTTCTTTGTTGATTATGAGAAATAAACTGGTTTTGGTATATACTGTATTACGAGGCTTGTTGTTTGACGATTATGTGATTGTTGAGCAACGTCGGTGTCGACTAACCCCGGTCTGGGGGCGTGAAATTTAAGTGGTATCAGAGCCGTCAGGTTCATAATCCGGCTGGAGATTTCGATAGACAAAATTTGACGAAGTTAAATTTTGGAACAAACTTAGTCATTCATATCCACCCCAATCTTAGATTTGAAAATTGTGACTTCCCATAGGAAACTCAGGAATTCGATTCCATTAATTATTCTGAACTACTCTCGACGTATAATCTTCAAACCATACGTCAATTCTCGAATTTTCCATATTTGTGAAAATATTTAGAAAAACCCTTTCTAAATCAAATCTCGATTGAGATGACTCTGATATTTACTGTTTGATGTCTATTCACGACGTTATCATTTTGTAAGTTTTCCATTGTTTTTCAGGAAATGGCTTCGTACTTCTTTTGTAACCACGCTCATTTTTTTGCCATTTTTGGAAATTTTCGTAGAACTTATAACTCCGCTTAGGAAACTCGAAATCCAATTCTACCAATTGTTCCTTGATCCTCATGAATTATTTTTAATCCATATGAAAATATTCTGAAATTTTTTTAATGTTTCATTGATTCTGCACCGAAATTTTATCAATATGCATAGGCATGTTAACAATAAATAAATAAATAAATCTCATAGTCTTTGATGGGGAAGTAGGATTTAGTTTGAAAAAAAAATTGGAAATTATTGTTTATTTGAATCGCTCGATTCGAATTTCAACTTTCTAGGAGTTTTTTTTTTATTTAAGTTAGTTTAACAGTATTGGGTCGTAGTTTGACTTTTAAGAATTTTATATTAGTGCAATTGTCTAAATAAAAAAAATAATGATTGACCACTAGTGTTTACATCACATGGGCAAAAAAAAAAAGGGATTTATATGAAATCGATTTTGAGACTAGTATTTATATTAAACGGTCAATAGAAAATTTGAGATTTTAATTTTTGGATTTAAGTTAGATTAATTTTGGGAATAATATCTATGTTAAATCATCGATAGAAAGTTTTAAGTCCTGATTTTTCGGGTTTAATTTATATTGATAGTTAAGTGAGAAGGTGAAACCCGTTGCTAAATTGGAACCTGTTTGGGCTAGAGAAAGCAACTAGCATTTATTCATTTGGAAGAAATAATATTTTTTTTTTGTGAAACTGAAAAATATATTTTATTTTTGAAATGATTCAAATGGGCAGCAATACATACAGTCTTTATTTATATATATTTTTAATTTAAGTAAAAAAATTTGTCATATATTTAAAAAGCGAGATGTATAATTTAAATTAAATAATAATAAATTAGAAATATATGAAAGTATAATATATTCCACTTATACAATACCTAAATTGTAATTGATCATTTCCCCAACGCAAAGGAGTGCAATAGATGAAAATAATTTTGAACAACGTAAAATTTTTTTATAAAATTATTGATAGGTTTATATATAATCACAATTTCAAATGAGGAACATCTAAAAAATATACCAAATGCAAGATTAATTTGTGTTTTTACCATCAACAATGCAGATCAAAAATTTTAAAAATCATATATGTTTGGATTATTCGTCGAGGCTCCCAAACAATGAACTCCAAATAATTATATTTTTAAAGTCATAACAATTGAATATGTGATTCGTTATAAAATCAAACACTTGTCACTTTAATCAAATATGAAATATGTGTAAATGATATCACTAGATTCAAATGTTTTAACGAATATAAAACCAAGACATCATATTTAAGTTACTCTCCAAAATAAACAATTGTAGCTACACAACATCTCTTTTATAAATAGGAACAAAATGTGAAATTGTACTTAAAAAAATTTGTCGGCAAACGTACAATAATATAATTGTGTTTGATAAATCATATACTTCTTTCTTCAAATAAGAATGAAATATTAAGATTTTGTATATATAAAACTTAAATCATTTAACACACACTTATTTATTATATTAGATAGATTAGATTAGATTAGTTCGTATGTGTGAATTTTTATTTTTCTGACAAGTTTTAATTTTGCTTGTGAACTAAATTACTATAAATTTAAAATTTGATTAATGTCATTATCAGGTCAAATGATGCCAAAAAAGTAGTAATTTTGTCGGCAAATTTTGAAAAAAATCTATCTAAATGAAAGGATGAGATTGAAGCAATGAAAAGAAGTAGGCCATTGGGTGCTGGCATATGATACGATACCTCTAGGAAGACTTTAAGTCAACTCCATTATTTCTACTTTGTAATTTCATTCTCAAATCCATCGAAATCCCATTTCTTCTTCAATCTCATTCCATTTTATTGCTTTATCTGTTTCAGATTCGAAGGAAAACTAAAATTAAACAGATTTGCTCTATTTGTCTTTGTTTCAGAGTCTTTTGAACATAGTGGAGCAGATTCACGTGGGATTTTCCATCTCCATTCAGTCGTTTGCTAATGGAAGACTGTTGGTTAAATCCGCTTCAATATGTAAAAGAAGTTGCAAAATGCATAGTTACTGAGACCCTTTGCCCTCCCGTCAAGCGCCATATTGATTATTGGTGGTGCTTCGACGGAAATGTTCAAGGCCTGAGGGAGGAAATGGGTCGTTTGGAAAGGGAAATGAGCAATAGGAACCAAAATATTGAAGAGGCTCGGCTTCGTGCCGAAATTCCTACGACTGATGTCCAAAATTGGTCAAATGAAGGCTCTCAGAAGCTTGAGGAGGCGACGAGGATTTTGCAAGGCTGCGATGATCTTAAGCTATGGAATATAATCCCGCGGTACTCGGTGGGAAAGAGTGCCAAAGAAACAGCAGAAGGCATCGCTAAACTACGAGAAGAAGGAAATTTGCTTAGGATTGCTGATCCCCCCCTCCGGCAGCAATGGTACCTATCTGTCGTCCACCAAATTTGGAGTTTCAATCGAGAAAAATTATGGAGGAAGACATCATCGAGTCTTTGAAAGATGGCAACGTCCGCATGATAGCGATTTGCGGCGCGGGAGGTGTTGGGAAGACAACTATGGTGCGAAGAATTGAGGATAGAGTGAGAAAAGAGTTTGATGAGGTTGTGACTGTAGTTGTCAGTCAACAAACTGACAAGACTAAAATTCAGAATCAAATTGCAGAAATATTACGTTTGGGTTTGAGCGAGAAGACTTTGGAGGGTAGAGCACATATATTGCGCACCAGGCTAATGGATTCGATGAAGAAACTCATAATATTTGATGATGTTTGGAAAAGCTTTGAGCCGGAGGATATAGGAGTTCCTTGTGGAGGATGCAAAATTATATTGACATCTCGGCTGAAAGATGTATGTGAAGAAATGGAAGCCGATAAAGTTATTGAAGTACAAGTCTTAGACAAAAAAGAAGCTTGGACACTTTTTAGAGAGAAATCTGGTGATTGCGTGGATGATTTATATTTGCGTCCCATAGCAGAAGAAGTCGCAGAAGAATGCAAAGGTTTGCCAATTGCGCTTGCAACCGTTGGTAAAGCTCTGAAAAATAGAAGTATAAAGACCTGGAAAGATGCACTTTTACAACTGAGAGGAGCTAACCCATCGAATTTCCCGCAAGTTCTGGAAAATGTTTACATGCCTCTGAAACTGAGTTACGATATCTTGGAAACTGAAAGTGAAAAGTCCTTTTTCCTGCTATGTTGCTTGTTTCCCGAAGATTATAACATCCGGATTGAGGACTTGGCTTTGCTCAGCTTTGGGTTAGGCATGTTTGAGGGAATCAACAATATTGAAGATGGAAGAAACAGAACACAACATTTATTGGAGAGGCTTAGAAGTCGTTTTTTATTGATGACTGGTCGTGATGAACAAGAGGTAAAAATGCATGATGTTGTTCGTGATGTGGCTATTTTCATTGGTTCAAAAGAAAAGCAAGGTTTTTTGAATGCGTGCTCAATGGATTCATCTCGCAATTGCAATTGGATGTCGTTGGAAATTTCAAATATTGCCAATGCCAAGCTTCCTGTTGGGTTGGATTTTCCAAATCTTCGTCTCTTGATGCTTCTGAATTCCAATTATTCAGAATTTCCAAAAGGATTTGTTGTCAGTGATATTTGTTTTAAAGGAATGAAGGAGCTGACAGTCTTGTATTTTTCACATCAAAATTTTCAATCACTTCCATCCTCTCTGGAATTCCTAAAAAAACTTAGAAAGTTGCACTTGGAAAATTGCGAGGTGAAAGACATATCAATTGTTGGAGTGTTAGCAAGTTTGGAAATTCTTTGCGTCTGGCGCTGTCACGAAATTGAAGAGTTACCAGCAAATGTTGGGGAATTGAAATTTCTAAGATTATTAGAATTGAGGAATTGCTTGGAACTCCGAAGAATAGTGGCTGGTGTCATATCAAGCTTGGTTGGGTTGGAGGAATTGAAGATAGTTAATTGCTTTAACAAATGGGAAGCAAAGGGAAATGTAAGTGAAGAAAGGAATGCTAGTCTTTCAGAACTTGAGTCTCTCAGCAATTTGACTTGCTTGGAGATTGATATATTTGATCCCAAATTGGTCGCCCAAGAGATATTGCTTTCAAAGCAGTTAAGAAGATATCAAATACGTGCTTTCAAAGCTTTCAAAGCAGTTAGTATGCGTCAGAAAAGTATCACACTCCAATTACCGAGAGACCGATTTTTAGATGGCATGAAGCATGAGAGAATAATCACACTCCATTTACCGAGAGACGTGACATTAGGAAATTGGATTCATCGACTAATAAAGAACACCCAGTTGCTAGATTTACGTGGAGATGGTTCAAGCTATTTTAATCTAGGTGAGATTGAAAGCTTGAGGGAGCTCGTATTTCAAAATTGTTCAACGGTGGAGAAATTGATGAATGCAATCGATTGCAAACTCCCCATGTTGGAGCACCTGCTGCTGAGAGATCTCGGAGAGTTGGAAGAAATAATTGATGGTACAATTCCAGAGGGATCCAATTCCTTCCAAAATCTAGAATCACTAGCTGTTGGACGTCTTCCCAAGTTGGGATATTTGTGGAAGAGTCCAAATCAGAATGTTTCACTGGTCAACCTCAAGTCCATATACATATCTTCTTGTCTCAATCTACGATATCTCTTCTCAGTGGCAACAGCAAGGAGTCTTGTACAACTTCGAAGCCTTGAAATACTTTCATGTAGGACGATTGAACAAGTGTTGTGGAACGTAATGGAAAGCAACACAGAGGCTTCTATTATTGAGTTCCCAAAGTTGAAGAGACTGAAACTGTACAATCTGCCAAACCTTTTGGCTTTCACCCAAGGAGTTGAAATCATAAAATTCCCCCAGTTGATAGAACTACAAATCAACTGCTGCCCAAATCTCCGAACCAAAATCGACCAATTCTCTGCCGGCATGATTGAGAAGATCGTCGTTAGTGATCGTGACACTATAGAAGAACTATTTAGGGATGATGGAAATCGCCATATCATATTCCAAGAATTGTATGAATTGGACCTACGTGGTCTGCCATGCCTGACAACGTTCTACGGAGGTGCTGAAAGCATCAAGTTTCCAAAGCTGAAAGAGTTTTGGATTGGAAATTTGCCAAGGCTGAATAGTTTTGTGCCAATAGATTCAGAACCCACCCACGACCAGAATTCTCTTCATTTATTTTGCAATAAAAAGGTACGTCTTTTCTTCGTATTTTAAATAATAAACGTCACATGTGTCCAGATGCTAATATACAGATCAAGAAACAAATATTTCATCGTTATTGGGTTTGAATAGTATAAGGAATATGTATAAGATTCATATACTGGTTTTTGTTTTATTTTATAATCATGGCCATTGCTAAAATGGAATTTCTTTGAGATTTGTTTTTATGAATTGTTGCATCAGCAAATAAATTGTTTATTATATATACATCAGCAAATAAATTGTTGATATTTTTTGTAAGTTAGTGTTAGCTAGCAAAATAGGAAGTGGTTATGTTTTTATACAGTTTTGATTACTTATAGACTATTTGGATTCTACATTTAGATTAAAATGATTTCATTTTGAGCAATCGATGAACTGTCATTTAATTTCTCAATCTTTTGCAGGTTGAAATTATTGGCCTGAAGGAACTTCATCTCAATGAATTTCCATATAAAATAAGCAATGTGTGGTGTCGCCATATCCCAATCAGTTTCTTTCATAATCTTGAGAGATTGTCTATATATAAAATTGATGGTATCAGAAACTTAATATCATCTTCAATAGCAAAAGCTCTTGTTAATCTCAATACGCTAGATATAAAGTATTGCAAAGAGATGATTGACGTGATTGAGGATGATACACATGTAACTGTTAACTCTGTCTTTCCTAATCTAGAATATTTGGATATTGAAGGCAATTGTAAGTTGAGAAGTTTTTGCCAATGGAAGCACGCATTTGAGTTACCATCACTTGTCGATGTTCAAATAGCTGGTCGCCCCTTGATGAAAACTTTCACTTTGGGATCGCTAAGTACGCCAAAATTACATCAGTTCCAGATAAATTACGAGGACATTGAAATAAAAGACTTGAACGGCGGCATACATCATTACATAAGTACTAAGGTAAGTTTCTATGAATATCCAATACATAACTATCATCATATTACAATGTATATTTGTTGTATGTGTTAGAATGAATTTTTGCTTTTGTTTCATTCAAAAAAGTACGACCCCTCTTTATATTTTGTCTTTATAATTATACTAATGTTTATGCTCTGTTCCCTTAATGTAGTGGACTTGTATGTTTAACATGTGTCGAATTCATTGTTTTGATAGGTTAGCATTTTTATTATTGTAATATGTAAGTGTATATTTTTCCTTTCAATATTATGCCTTTTATTTGGTAATATGATTGTAATTACTTTTCGTTATGATAGGCTAAATCCTAAATTTTTTTATTATGCAACTACTGCCTGATCGAGGCCTGTTGTTTTGTTTAAATGTGATAATATATAGCAGAATGCAAACAAGGATGAGTACAATGTGGATGAGAAGCATGAGGATAAGAAAGAGACAAAAGGCGAGGAAACGACAGAGAGCAGCAGCAACAATCTTATGTGAGGTGATGGTATTCAAATTGATTTGTTTATGTTTTGCTAGTGAAAGGAACATTGACTCATGATTCTAGATACACGTATTAGCTTCTCCTTTGTTCCAACATGTCCCCCCTTCCGCAGCATCAAGAACTGCAGAGGCGAGTGGTAAGTTTTATAGCACCTAAACTTGGATCCTAAACTCTGCCTAACTAGTTTGGATTTACTTGGATTATTTCAGCAAGTTCATGCAACCCTCGATCTGTTAGCCCTTGTTTCTCTGTATCTTATAGTAATCTTCCTTTCAAGTTGGATTTTCTTGCTTTAATTTGTAATTCGATGTTGCATACTTAAACCAACATATAATAATGTTTTTTGGTTGACTTTAGATGTTAAATCTTTCTCCAAGCTGCTTTCCCCTGCTTCTCAGCTTGTTTAATAAAAATATGAGGTGCATGCAACAGGTTGTTGTTAGCTTAATATGAATATTTCAAAATTCTGCTTTAATATATTTCCACATTCTTGCATTTTTGTGCCTTCAATTTTTGTTCCTTGTACTTTATAAGAAAATATTATATGTAGTTTAATCTTTCCCCTATACATCCAGAATTACCCCATATAGGTATACAAAATATTAGACAAAAAATAAACGCACAAACCATGTATGTAATAAATTAATCAACCACAATAGTATATGAAATAACAAATATCTATACATATTATAAAAGTCTGAATCAATGTCAAAGTTTTTCTATTATGTATTGTCAACTTTGTCCTTAGTTTGTACATACAGGAGAAATTTAGTGAGGATATTTTTGTAAAATCAGTTATTATGATCAGAACAAAATTGTCAAACTACATTTATGCTAGATAACGCTTAAGTTGTCAAGAAAGATGAAACTCTAAAATTATTTGATTTTTATTTTTTGTAGATGAATTGAACAAACTTTTTTCACAAAAAATATTAATTTGAAAAGATTGAAATACTAAAATATATTTGTTATATTTGCTTATAGATGAAGTGAGAAGAATTTTTCACAAAAAACTTAATTTGTAAATTTTTTTCACAAAAAAGTTAATTTGTCGAAGATTAAAATACCAAAATTCTTTGGTTTTAATTTCTGGTAAATAAAGTGAAAATATTTTTTTCACAAAAAACTTAATTTGTATATTTTTTAAAAAAATTGCTATGATCATCTATTTTTAAATATTAAATGAAATAGTTATACAATATATGAGACAATGAAATTAATTGTTTAATAGTTATGCGTTAAATTTAGATATTATGAGAACTGATTTTAGAACTGAAGTCAAGAAAAATTAGTTCTGATTTTGATTTCAGTGTTCTTGAAAATAATGGTCGAGTTAAAAAGTGTTATTAAAACCTTTAAATTTCTTATTATTTATAGTTAAAATATTTGAATTTTTCAAAGATATTCATATTTTATGATATTAACACTCATAATTGAATTTCTCTAAATAATTTATTAAACTCTTTATTTTCAATTCTTAGTTTAAAAACCAAAAAATATGTTAGTATTAAACTTCATATTATTATATTATTATATACTTATCATGTTATTCTACGTATTGCATATATAATTAATTTTTTCATATTTCTTCTTGTGATACTATAATTTATTATTTAATTAGAAATGCACTAAAAATATAATTATAAATTTGCATTAAAATAATAAAATATGATATAGAGAGAAAATTAAAAAGATAAAACATTTAAAGGTAGTATAAAGATGAATTATTTGGTTAAATTAATTAGGAGTTGCATTTTATTTTTAGTGGGGATATTTTTGTAAAATCAGTTATTATGATCAGGACAAAATTGTCAAACTATATTTATGCTAGATAATGATCAAGTTGTCAAGAAAGATGAAACTCTAAAATTATTTGATTTTTATTTTCTTGTAGATGAATTGAACAAAATTTTTACACAAAAAATATTAATTTGAAAAGATTGAAATACCAAAATATATTGATTTTATTTGCTTATATATGAAGTGAGAAGAATCTTTCACAAAAAACTTAATTTGTAGATTTTTTTCACAAAAAAGTTAATTTGTAGAAGATTAAAATACCAAAATTCTTTGGTTTTAATAGCTTGTAAATAAAGTGAAAATATTTTTTTCACAAAAAACTTATTTTGTATATTTTTTAAAAAAATTGCTATGATCATCTATTTTTAAATATTAAATGAAATAGTTATACCATATGTGAGACAATGAAATTAATTATTTAATAGTTATGCGTTAAATTTATATATTATGAGAACTGATTTTGGAACTGAAGTCAAGAAAAATTAGTTCTGATCTTGGTTTCAGTGTTCCTGAAAATAATGGTCTAGTTAAAAAGTGTTATTAAAACCTTTAAATTTCTTATAATTTATAGCTAAAATATTTGAATTTTTCTAAGATATTCATATTTTATGATATTATTAATATATTAACACTCATAATTGAATTCTCCTAAATAATTTATTAAACTCTTTATTTTCAATTATTAGTTTAAAAACCATAAAATATGTTAGTATTAAACTTCATATTATTATATTATTATATACTTATCATGTTATTCTACATATTGCATATATAATTAATTTTTTCATATTTCTTCTTGTGATACTATAATTTATTACTTAATTAGAAAATGCACTAAAAATATAATTATAAATTTGCATTAAAATAATAAAATATGATATAGAGAGAAAATTAAAAAAATAAAACATTTAAAAGTAGTATAAAGATGAATTATTTGAGAAAATTAATCAGGAGTTATATTTTATTCTTGAAATGATATAAATTACTACAATCAATATAATTGTAATGATAATTCATTAGAAATTTGTTAGAATTTTACATATATATCTTTTTTTAGTTTTTGGATTTTTATAAACAAGATATAGATTATCATGGGTCCTTCATATATATAATTTTTTGAAGTTTTTTTTTTAAAAATCTATATACTTAGTTTGTAGATACATGAGAAATTGAGTGAGGATATTTTTGTAAAATCAATTATTATGATCAGGACAAAATTGTCAAACTACATTTATGATAGATAATGATCAAGTTGCCAAGAAAGATGAAACTCTAAAATTATTTCATTTTTATTTTCTTGTAGATGATTGAATTCACAAAAAATATTAATTTGAAAAGATTGAAATACCAAAATATATTGGTTTTATTTGCTTATAGATGAAGTGAGAAGAATTTTTCACAAAAAACTTGATTTGTAGATTTTTTTCACAAAAAGTTAATTTGTAGAAGATTAAAATACCAAAATTCTTTGGTTTTAATTGCTTGTAAATAAAGTGAAAATATTTTTTTCATAAAAAACTTAATTTGTATAAGGATATGATGTTAAATATCTTTTATTTTACATTAAGTAAGATTAATTATTTTAAGACGAATAATTAAACTAATGAAGCCAAGTAATTAAACTAATTTTCTTTTTGTTTTATCAAGGTTGGTGTCATGTAGAAAGTTCGCCATTTAATTGCATTTACAAAATGATACAAGAATTATTAGATATAAATATAGATAATCCTAATAACTATTTAGTTGATATTTATTCTATCTATATTTCTTTATCAAAAAGAAAGTCGATTAATATTTTTCAAAGTCTTGTTTATTACTAAAATTTAACGATATAAGATTGCATAAATATATTTGTATTAATTTTATCTATTTTTTCTTTTTTTTAAAGACTATAAACTATAACAATTATTTTATGAGATATTTTCTTGCAATTAACGAAAGAGTATTTTTATAAGAGATATATACTGACAAAACATTTACAGCTTTTTGTAAACTTAAAAAATATATATGTGAATGTAAATTTTTAAAATTATGATAAATAAATTTTAATAAAAATTATTCATTAGCATTACTCATTATTTCTCCATAGACAATGTCAAAATTATTTGGTTTTTATTTACTTGTAGATGAAGTGAACAAATATTTTTCACAAAAATATTTGTTCGAATGTTATTTATTTTATTTTGTATATTTATAATCTTTTGAATGATTTTATCTATACAAGAAGTTTATCTTTAATTTGGTGAGGATGTTTTGGTAAAATCAATTATTATGATGATGTCAAAATTGTCAATCTATGTATGTTAGGTAATGATCGAATTGTCAATAAGACTGAAACTCCAAAATTTTTTGGTTTTTATTTTCTTGTAGATGAATTGAACATATTTTTTTCCACAAAATATTAATTTGAGAATATTGAAATACAAAAATTCATTGGTTTTATTTGTTTATAGATGAAGTGAAAATAATTTTTTCCCAAAACAATTAGTTTGTAAAATATTGAAATACCAAAATTCTTTTGTTTTATTTGGTTGAAAATATAGTGAATTTTTTTCACAAAAAAAAAAAATTTGTGTAAGGACATGAAATTAAATATCCTTTATTTTACATTAATTAAGATTATTTAATTTAAAACGACGAATTAAAATAATGATGCCAAATAATTAAATCATGTGGGTTGGCGTCATGAAGAAGGTTCCACAGTTAATTACATTTTACAAAAATGATACGAAGCATTATCGAATATAGAAGAAAGATGACCTTATAAATATTTCGCGAGTATTTATTCTATCTATATTTCTTTATAAAAAAA
>NC_133313.1:1360193-1367674 GCF_012295235.1 Primulina huaijiensis
GTGTAAGAAATAAAAATTGAAAATATAAAGGAAGAAAACATTTGACGCAATAATTTAATTTAAGATTTAAAATATATTATCTATATTGTATTTTTAATTTTCATAAATCAGTAACACATGGTAAAATAAGTGGTCAACGCTATGTATTATAATTTTTTCTTCTCTCAAATTTAATTTTAATTATTATTATGATATCAATTCTATATTATATTTTCTCCGATGTTTAATTTATACAAAATTATAAGATTTATTACTAATATGTTTTTCAACAATTATTAATTTATTTAGATTGCGCTTGGATTAATTGATTTCAAATTCATGGATTAGAATTATAATTTTATTGTTAACAATGAAATAATAGATCAAATATTGAATCTACACATGACTTATTCACATATTATTATTTATATAAAGTAGAATGAATTTCAAATTAAATCATTATTGGGTGGACTGGAAATATATCATAATTAACATGAAATACTACTATATATATATGAAATGAGTGAATGTGAAGTTTACGATGTTACTTCACTAAATAACAAAAATACATTTGAATGTATTGAAATCCTTCTATTCAAGAATAACCTTAGATTTATTACACATAAAATTTTTAAACAAATATCTTTTGCACTCATTTTATTTAATACTTGTTGTACAAATTATATTACATTGAATTTCCTACGTATAGTGTTAAAAGAACAACCAATATATCGTACTGCGATATTTACAACAATTATATCGTGAAATTTTGTTATTGTCTAATAAGATTTTATATTTAATTTATCATGAGATTTTGATAAATAAAATTTTTGCATTGATTTTTTTTTGTTGTAAGAATTATTGTACAAATTTGGTTGTATAAGTAGCATTACTCATTTTCTATTGACTAAAATAACATGAAAATCATTAATATATAATTTTTTGTAAATTAATTTCTTTCGATCTCATTTCTTTAACAACAATTATTGACAATAGAAATGTATTTTCACGTGCGTCGCACGTGTCTTTACCTAGTGGTGTCAAAAGACCCAATTTATTTATTTTGATACTATACATGAAAGATATATTTTCATTTTTATTTTTTTAAAAAGGTCAAACATCATATTCCATTAACATAACCTTTTCTTAAATTTTTTTTGTCATGAAGTTGGCCGACCAAAGTTATTGGTCCCTAACACGTATAATTAATTCTCAGGCCCAACCAACTAAAAGAAACTTATAGTAGTCCAACCCGCAACCTAAACATGTATAATAAATTTGTTTTTTTTAGACAATGTCATAATTTTTTTTTTGAATCAAATGTTGAGCTTTATTCAAACAATTGTAATCATTTGAGTTTTTAATTTTTTTAACAAAGCATTTTTCTACGCATGTATATTTGTATATTTGCAGTTTTTAGATTGATAAATGTACAATATCAAAACTATAATTTTACCCATAAATTATTGTCCATTTGGAAGATATGGAGTCTACATTTTTGCTTACCTCGAAGAAAGTACATTAGCAAGCTGTTGGCATAAACACACGTTCTCAGTGGTAACAAAAAAATTTTTGTGAGATAGTGTTATGAGTCAATTTTGTGAGACATTTTTTTTAAGTCATCCATGAAAAAGTATTACTTTTTATGTCAATTGTATTATTTTTTATTGTAAATATAAACAAGGTCGATTCGTATCACAAATGAAGATTCGTGAGATTATCTCACAACGGACCTACTCAACTTAGTAATTAACAAGTCAGTACACAATGAAGCATCTTGAGATTAATAAATATATTTATATATTTATTTAAAAAATAAGATTCCAA
The DNA here is from genome assembly GCF_012295235.1 of Primulina huaijiensis. NCBI lineage: Eukaryota > Viridiplantae > Streptophyta > Magnoliopsida > Lamiales > Gesneriaceae > Primulina > Primulina huaijiensis. The sequence continues at coordinate 1,362,000 of NC_133313.1, forward strand.
GGATGATCCATTATTATAAATTTTGGTGACAAATGGCCATTATAATTCTTAATGAACTTTTGTATTTATCAAACAACTTGCTAAGAATCTATTCCCGCTGCTTTCTTGTTTTGGAATAATCGGACCATGTTTTAGACTTCGGACGTACCAACGTGGAGTATTAGAGATAGCCTCAAGAAGGTCGAATTCTAGACATAATTTGGTTCGGTTTTTAGAAAATTATGGTTTGGATTGATTTTAAAATCAATCTAACAGTAAACATTAGTTTGATTCAAGTTTTAGATTAAACAAAATACAAAAAGCTTATGTGAAACTATCTAAAGCGTCAATTTAGTGAGACAGATCTTCAATCTAAACTAATTCAAAAAATATTATTTTTTTATGTCAAAATCATTATTTTTAACAGTAATTATGGATCAGATCGACTCATATCGCCTATATAAATTTATGAGACCATCTTATTAGAGACATACTCAAAAAAATAAATCAAAGTGATCCAAACCGATTACATGAATATAACAAATTATGTGATGATGTTTGTTAATGTAGTGTCATCTTTCTTTGATTTAAAAATAATTTATTTGTTTTTATTTATATTCTATTATTAGTGAGCTTTGTAACTGTCCAACTACGTATATTGAAAATTTATTTATTATAGATTTTAAGTCAAATAAACATAGTTACAACCCTAAAAGTTTATGTTTTTTTATAAGTTGCAAAATTCTAACATGCATAAGTATTTTAATGTATGATTTTTATTTATAATTATTTTATTCTACGGTTAAATAAATGATGACTCAACTTCTATCAATTTTCCAATTTGCAATATCTCATGTACTAATTCATTATAAAACCCAAAAATTAAAATTAGTCATCAAATATGATGCGATTCGAATTTTTATCTAAAATCGAACCAAGCTTGACCCTAAATATAAACATCATTTTAATAGGTAAAACAACAAGGACCGAGCTAAGAAAACTCTAAATTGTAGCCTTGCACGGACAAATTAATATGTGGCTTATAAACTTTATAATTTTTTAGATATATTATATTCTTTCGTATATTGTCACTTTTACCTCTTTATTTTTTTTTTTTTGATTTGTGGGGATGGTGGCATGCAAAATAATAAAAAAATGCGCCCAACTGAAATAAGATGTTCAAACAAAAATATATAAATTCACTATTAACTATTCTAAATTTAATTTAAGGTTTTTTTAATGAGGTTGATCCCAGGTTAGCGTGCGATTGTTTGACCTTCTAGTCAAATAGCTCTAAAATAAAAACAAAAAGATGATAGAATTTTTTGACGAATCTCTTCGACACTGAATTCAGATAAACTATAAGAAAATATGAAAAATATGTGAGCTAATAGTATTGAATACAAGGGCAATACAATTTTAGCTTTGATAAACTTGGTATTTATAGATGTAAAGATGTTTTTAATTATAGCCGAAATCTATGTATGTATGAATCATTGTTTTTTCTTTATCTAGAAGATAATCCGAAATTTATTAGGATATTTTAACTCATCATAATTTACAAGAAATTTCAATAATAAATTTATGGCTTGGGGTCCAGCTATCATTCAAAAATTTCGAAGTCTTCTATCATGGGCTTTGCTTCCTTGATTTGATTGAACCTTTAAATAAAAGAATAATTTGCTTCCTGGGGCTCCCAGTAAAGATTATAACACACAGAAGACTCCTTACCTTAGGAGCGGGATGAGTGATACATCCGGCGCTCGCCGGTGAAGAACGCAAGCAAAGCTCTATTTATTTTCAATTTTAATTTTTTACTGGTTAAAAAAAATAAGTGAAATAGTACTTTTGAACTAAGTATATATGGTTTATATTTTTTTTAAGAAAAAACAAATTTTTTTTTTCATCTTCCCCGAGAAGTACTGAATGAAAGAGGAAACAAGGTTCCTTGTGTGCCTGCATAAGATGTGAATCTCAAAGACGAACAAATAAGTAATAACATATACACATCCTTGTATAATTTCTTATATAAATTAACGACCTTTTAAAATATTGTATTTTTTAAAAAAAATATAAGTAATAAATCTCTCACAAAGGGAACAACACTTGCTTAATTTTTAGAACATTGGGTTTTAAAATATTTTTAATTTCAAATACAACACACACCAGTTTTATCCCGTTCAGTAGGTATCGATTATATAGATCCTCCTACGTAATTATCGACTATATGGATCTTCCAACGTAATTATCGACTTTCTCTTGGTACATTCTCATCTATATTTAGATAATACATATCATGTTTAATAATTTGTATCCAAGTCTTTTTTAGTCTCCTTCTTCGCCTATTAATATGGGTATTATTCAATGTTCACATCTACTAACTAGAGCATCTATCGGTCATTTTTGTATGTGTTCATACCATTTCATGTGTGTCTCCCTCGATTTTTGTTCGATAGGTATGTTTCCTACTTTTTCTCTAATATACTTGTTTATTAGTCTATCCATTATTTAATGTCCGCACATTTACCTAAAGTATTCTCATCTCCGCGACTCTAATCTTTATTCATGTGTATATGAATTTTTTTGTTTAGTATGTACATTTTATATACACACATATATAAAATAAATTGGCTTTGTAAATAAGTAGGTGTGCAACCCAGATGGCTGGACACTTGCATATCCATCTATACCAAGTGCTACATGTTCCCAGTTTTATAGCCCCCTCAATTCAAGTAATTATTTATTTATTTATTTATTGTCATGGACTTGGTAGATTAATTGGTCCATCTTCAATATTTTTCGATTGAACCAATTTCAATCTCTATTATTGAGTTGAATTAACTTTTATCTTTTTATATATTGACGTTGAGTATGAACATCTCTTACAAAACTAAAACTTAACTTTTTAAATTTATTTTATTTCACTTTTTTCGTATTGAAAAAGATCTAAAAAATTAGTGAAATTTCTTATGTAGTTTAATTAAAATTTTAAAATAAAGTATAAAATGACAAAAAAATTTAGGGTTTTAGTTAAGTTAAAATTTGATTTCTCTAGTATTAGCTGATCTCCGTGGTCCTCAAAAATTTGAAACATTTTTCCTCCATGACCTTCTTTTTCACTTAGTTAGACTCAATGTCTATGTCTTTTAGTTCTCAAATTTTTTTATTTTTATATTTCTCACACTCAAACATAAAGTTTAGGAAAATAATGCATAAACCAAAAGTTAAAAGAGCGAAACTAGCAATTCCCACAAGAAATTGGTAGATCTGACACCACTGCACATTGTTGTCACTTAATATGCGGCCCCCCAAAAACCTAAAATCCTGGATCCACCCATTGTCCTATCTTCATAGGATCTTTTTTGAGTGTCAATACATCCTTGTATATATCCTTGATGATTTCAATATATGTTACTTTTATATATTTCTTTTCTAAAACCATCCACAAAATTTCTTTGTGCACTCAGTCATATATTTTTTCTAGGTCGATAAACAACATGTTTAAGTCTTACTTTTTCTTTCAAAACATTTCTTCTAAGGAGCTGTATAGCCTCCATCTTCAACCTTCCATGCATAAATCCGAATTGATTTTTTATCACCTTACGTTCTCTTCTATCTTAATTTTTGTCCATCACCCTTTCCCAAAATTTTATGGTATGACCCATTAGCTCAAGGTCACCATAATTCACAGAGTTTTGTATATCTCCATTGTTTTTAAACAAGGGAGATAATATACTTTTTCCACGGGTTGGGCATTTTCTTTGTTCTTCATATCTTGTTAAATTGCTTTGCAAGTCATCAAATGCCTACCTCTATAAGAGTATCATTGGGTCTTATTGTCCTTTCGGTCTTCTTCATTTTCAAAGCTTCATCTACCTTTGAAGTTTGAATTCTTCGATAAAACACATTTTCTTAAATTTCCTATGAGGCTGATTATCTTGACCTTCATTATAAAGGTGATGAAAATATCTCTTCTGTCACTCTTTTATTTCCTAGTAATTCACTAACACCCTAATTGGCTCATCTTTAATACATCTTATTTGATTGAGATCCCTTGTTTTTCTTGTTGATTTAGCTATTCTATAGATCTTGTTTTCCCTTATATTGTATCATGTTGTCGATAAAAGTCTTTGAAAGCTTTATCTTTAGTTTATTGCACCGCTTACATTGTACTCATTTCTAAAAGTGTAAAGTAATATATAGACGGCTCTTTTGATCTCGATCACTTTCTCTTCTACTTCGTTTTCCCATTACCAAGATTCTTTATTTTGTGGAATTCCATCTTATCCAGATCTTCATTAAACCTTTGTTTACTAGCGATGCATAAATAATGCGAAGTATATAAATGTTTTTTTTCCTACTACATTCGAGTTCTTAAGGAGATGTAACTGTCCTCACAATAGAACCCTTGCATATTTGACATTACACCTGAGTCTCTATGGAGATGTAGCAGTCCTTGTCGAGATGTTGCAGCCAGACCTTTCATACAGTGAGTCAAGCAATAAACTTCGACATCTATATTTTTCAATCATTTGCGTTTTGTCTTAAATTATATTCCTTTTTTTAGTAAAATGATTTTTAATATGTTATGAAAGTACAGAAATAAGGAATTCGTTGGTACTCATTTTTGTTTTTATAACAACGGATTTTGTAGGTGTTTCTTTGTAAAATTTGAATTAATTGTTGATTACGGCTTTAGTAGTTTGTAAGCTGGACTAACATGTGGTTAATTAGGCTATTTAATGAGGTTTTTTTTTTTAACGAATTTTTTATTAACTTTATGTATGGAAAATAAATAGTTAGATATTTGAGGAATTCCAAAATCGGTTTCATCCACACACCCTAAAAAATATTAATAGGCTAATACATTCTTAGTTTTAAAAAATCAAACAAATTTCATATTTATGTTATAAAAACTTAAGTATATTTACCCCTCTCATATCGGTTTTATGCTTGATTTTTAAAAAACACGAGGTCTAAAATGATATTAATTTTACGTAAGATTTTTTTTGTTTTATTTATTACATGATGTGTATGTTGATGCAATTATCCCTAAATTTAACTCTTGAATTTGAATTTTTTTATTTCAAATCATTTAATCCAAATATATCATAAATAATGTGATATAGTGACATAAACATTTTTCAACAAGTTTAATAACATAAATATCTTTCACTAATCCTAACACTATCATTTTTTTTAACGGAAAATAGAAATAATCATGCTATAAGGGAAATTGGGACATGTTTGGGCCAGTGAAAATGACTAGCATTTATTCAGGCATTCAGGAGCATTCATATTTTTAGGAATAAATTATAAATTATTATTAGTTATGGATTTTTAACAAACAAAATGATACTCAATTAGAAATTAAATAAAAGAAGGAAGAAAGCTAACACAATAATCCAAATAATAATAATAATAATAATAATAATAAGTACCACGGGTCAAATGCTGTCGGCCACTTTGGGAAAAGTATATCTAAATGAAAGCAATAAATAATAAGTATATTAAAATATTTATAATTAATATAAATTTATAAAATTTTAATATATTTAATTTATTATAATTATTCTTATATATGTGTTGATAATGAAAAATATCATGTGCAAGAATTTGAGTTATAATCAAAATCAAGATGTAGATTAACTAAAATTATTGAAAATAATTAAACATCAAATGTTATATAATAATTA
>NC_133313.1:1368393-1379889 GCF_012295235.1 Primulina huaijiensis
GATCGTTCTTGAAGCTTATCGAGTCGATCTCGAGCTTAATGGTATTTGACTCGTAAGCTCGCGAACTCAAGCTCGTTTACGTGGCCCGAGCTCGACTAATTTGTTGGGTTAGTTTATTGGACCGTTAATTTAGCAACATGCATTGTTTATTTGTTGTCCACATTGAAGTTTTAGTGAAAGAGATGACATATGAATGCCATAAAATTAGAAATCCGCCCTTCAAATTTTCATATATTAGTTGGCATTTTGGCTAAGAATGCTCAAAGAGCTCAAAAACGAGCATACTTAACGAATCTAGCTCGAGCTAGGCTCGTTACTGGTATGTAGATCAAAACTTGCTTTATTTGGTACGAGAAGTGAGTTTTATATTTTAGAAATTTTTGGAGAGAATTAGGATTTATTAACATGATTTAGATTTAGGAATTTTGGCCGTCCATAATTCTGAATCGACATGTGCTGAAGTATAAAATGGGCTCTTGTAATTAATAAATCCTGAAGTATTGAGAATTTTTTGGAGTTCAAGAAAATGGTATGTGTATTCTATTTTGAGTGCCTTGATATGTCATGACAAATTTCGATCGTTTTTATTTCTCTCCAATCGGTTTTGTTATATTTTTAAGATACACGTGTTTCAACTGAAATATTTTATTTTTATTTCAATACATTGTTTTTATTTCTCTCCCATCGGTTTTGTTACATTTTTAAGATACACGTGTTTCAACTGAAATATTTTATTGTTATTTCAATACATTGTCATTTATTTATTTGTTATGTTTTCCTTTCATTTTCGTTGATGAGATGGTTGAAAATCGAGTGAATTATCTGATTGTTGACAAGATGTTTATTTTTTTTTGCAGATTTCGGACCATCATTTTTCCTTATATATGCTGCATTTGCAATGAGTTTTATGCTTGAGTAAATTAATTTTATACACGCTATTTTTTGTTTTTTGTTTTTTTTTTTGAATTTCTATTGGGCGTGTTAATAAAAAAATTCTATAATTAATGGCGGATAATTTGCATTCGTATTTGACACTCGTCTTTATGGCATGAGATAATTTTTCAAATACATAAAATACAGACAAGGTGAATGGAAATTACTCATTTATATATCTAATTAGATAACTCGCTTCTATCATTTACGTTGGGTATTTACAACTTTAATGCTTATTTTTATCAGACCGAGATGCCCTTTTCCTAATCCTGCCGGCTATGTATTAAAAAAATAAGGGGAGGCGTCCCTGATTGGTTTGAATTTCCATAATTTAATTTTCAATAATGTTTGGTTTGCACGTCTCGACATATATTTAGCAAGGCGCAAACTTCCAGCCTTGCTTTTTTTTTTTTTTAAATAAATAAAGGTTGGATTCAATGAATTTATGTATATATATATTAAAAAAATAGCAAAGTATGCCTCGAAGCAATCTTCGAGACTTGCTTTTTTTTTTTTTTAAAACAAGAACTTATCTTCCTGCCCAAAACAAATCAAGGATTATCGGTTTTGTGTAAGAAGAAAATGGTATCTATCTCTCATGAACCATAATCCGTTCCAGCAGTGCTCCTTCGGTCATGATCGCAACAGAGTGAGTTCCTTGCATTAATCTCTCGTTCATTCAGATCTGATGTTAAAATGCCTCAAATGTACTATTTTTGTCAGGAACTTATGGAATAATCTAAATAGATTGAACTTGTCAGAAAAATCAGAGACCATTTGGTGTTGACATAGATGGTACTCTAGGAAGAGTGCAAGTCAAACCCCGTCTCTAACCTCATCGCCTTTTCTGTTTCAGTGGAAGAAAAGTGAGATAAAAATGCTTTCATGTGCAACTGTTGAGAAAAATTAGTCAATATTTTGTTGCAGGGACCTCAAATAAAAATTCTCTTTATATGGAATCTGTTGTAAATTCGAATCGATCTTGAGAAGCTAATGCATACCAGTTTCAAAAAAAAAAAAATATAAATTTAAAATTTGATTAATTTCATTATCAGGTGAAATGCTGCCAAAAAAGTAGTAATTTTGTCGGCAAATTTTTTAATAAATGTATCTAAATTAAAGCAATGAGAAGAGGTAGGTCAGTTGGGGCTGGCTTATGGTACCATTGGGAAGAGTTCTAAGTCAACCTCATTATTTGTTCTTTGTAATTTCATTCTCAGATCTAACTCAACTATTCTGCATCGAAATCCCATTTCTTCTTTGATCTCATTCCATCTTTCTCTGTTTCAGATAACATAGGGGAGCAGATCCACGTTGGATTTTCCATCTCCATTCGCTTGTTTTCTAATGGCAGACTGTTGGTTAAATCCGCTTAAATATGTAAAAGATGTTGGCAAATTCATAGTTACTGAGGTCCTTTGGCCTCCCGTCAAGCTCCATATCAATTATTGGTGGCGCTTCGACGGAAATGTTCAAGGCCTGAGGGATGAAATTGGTTGTTTGGAAAGGGAAAGGCGCAATATGGAGGCAATGATTGAAGAGGCTCGGCTTCGTGCCGAGAGTCCTACGACTGATGTCAAAAACTGGTCAAATGAAGGCACTCAGAAGCTTGAGGAGGCGACGAGGATTTTGCAAGGCTGCGATGATCTTAAGCTCTGGAAAATAATCCCGCGGTACTCGGTGGGAAAGAGTGCCAAAGAAACAAAAGAAGGCATCGCAAAACTACGAAAAGAAGGAAATTCGATTAGGATTGCTGATCCAGCCCCTCCGGCATCAATGGTACCTATCTCCCATGCACCAACTTTGGAGTTTCAATCGAGAAAAAGCATGGAGGAAGACATCATCAAGTGTTTGAAAGATGGCAACGTCCGCATGATAGCGATTTGCGGCGCGGGAGGTGTTGGGAAGACAACTATGGTGCGAAGAATTGAGGATAGGGTGAGAAAAGAATTTGATGAGGTTGTGACTGTAGTTGTCAGTCAACAAACTGACAAGACTAAAATTCAGAATCAAATTGCAGAAATATTACGTTTGGGTTTGAGCGAGCAGACTTTGGATGGTAGAGCGCATAAATTGCGCACCAGGCTAATGGATTCGAAGAAGAAACTCATAATATTTGATGATGTTTGGAAAAGCTTCGAGCCGGAGGATATAGGAGTTCCTTATGGAGGATGCAAAATTATATTGACATCTCGGCTGAAAGATGTATGTGAAGAAATGGGAGCCGATAAAGTTATTGAAGTACAAGTCTTAGACAAAAAAGAAGCTTGGACACTTTTTAGAGAGAAATCTGGTGATTGCGTGGATGATTTATATTTGCGTACCATAGCAGAAGAAGTCGTAGCAGAATGCAAAGGTTTGCCAATTGCGCTTGCAACTGTTGGTAAAGCTCTGAAAAATAGAAGTATAAAGACCTGGAAAGATGCACTTTTACAACTGAGAGGAGCTAACCCATCGAATTTCCCGCAAGTTCTGGAAATTGTTTATATGCCTCTGAAACTGAGTTACGATTTCTTGGAAACTGAAAGTGAAAAGTCCCTTTTCCTGCTATGTTGCTTGTTTCCTGAAGATTATAACATCCGGATTGAGGACTTGGCTTTGCTCAGCTTTGGGTTAGGCATGTTTGAGGGAATCAACAATATCGACGATGGAAGAAACAGAACATATCATTTATTGGAGAGGCTTAGAAGTCGTTTTTTATTGATGACTGGTAGAAATGAACAAGAGGTAAAAATGCATGATGTTGTTCGTGATGTGGCTATTTTCATTGGTTCAAAAGAAAAACAAGGGTTTTTGAATGTGTCCTTGATGGTTTTGTCTAGTAAAGATTCATCTCGCAATTGCAATTGGATGTCAGTGGACATTTCAATTGCCAATGCCAAGCTTCCTGTTGGGTTGGATTTTCCAAATCTTCGTCTCTTGATGATTCTGAATTCCAATTATTCAGGATTTCCCAAAGGATTTGATGTCAATGATATTTGTTTTAAAGGAATGAAGGAGCTGACAGTCTTGTATTTTTCAGATCAATATTTTCAATCACTTCCATCATCTCTGAAATTCCTTAAAAAACTTAGAAAGTTGCACTTGTATTTTTGCAATGTTAAAGACATATATGTTGTTGGCGAGTTAGCAAGTTTGGAAATTCTTCGTGTCTGGCGCTGTAACGAAATTGAAGAGTTACCAGCAAATGTTGGGGAATTGAAATTTCTAAGATTATTAGAATTGAGGGATTGCGAGAAACTCAAAAAAATAGCGGCTGGTGTCATATCAAGCTTGGTTGGGTTGGAGGAATTGATGATAGTTGGTTGCTTTAACAAATGGGAAGCAAAAGGAAATGTAAGTGAGGAAAGGAATGCTAGTCTTTCAGAACTTGAGTCTCTCAGCAATTTGACTTGCTTGGAGATTGATATATTTGATCCCAACTTGGTTGCCCAAGAGATATTGCTTTCAAAGCAGTTAAGAAGATATCGAATACGTGCTTATGAGGACCGATATTTATTTGATGCTTTCAAAGCAATTAAGAAGCATGAGAGAAGAATCGCACTCCATTTACCGAGAGACGTGACAGTAGGAAATTGGATTCGGCGACTAGGAAAGAACACCCAGTCACTAGCATTAAGTGGAGATGGTTCAAACGATTTTAATCTAGGAGAGATTGAAAGCTTGAGGGAGCTTGTATTTCAAAATTGTTCAACGGTGGATAAATTGATGAATGCAATCGATAGGAAATTCTCCATGTTGGAGCTAATTGATGGTACAATTCCAGAGGGATCCAATTCCTTCCAAAATCTAGAATCACTAGCTGTTGATCGTCTTCCCAAGTTGGGATATTTGTGGAAGAGTCCAAATCAGAATGTTTCACTGGTCAACCTCAAATCCATAAACATATCTTCTTGTCCCAATCTACGATATCTCTTCTCAATGGCAACAGCAAGGAGTCTTGTAAAACTTCAAAGCCTTGAAATTTCTTTCTGTGACACGATTGAACAAGTGTTGTGGAATGAAATGGAAAGCAACACAGAGGCTTCTATTATTGAGTTCCCAAAGTTAGAGAGACTGCAACTGCACTTTCTGCCAAACCTTTTGGCTTTCACCCAAGGAGTTGAAATCATAAAATTCCCCCAGTTGATAGAACTACAAATCAACTGCTGCCCAAATCTCCGAACCAAAATCGACCAATTCTCTGCCGGCATGATTGAGAAGATCGTCGTTAGTGATCGTGACAATATAGAAGAAATATTTAGGGATGATGGAAATCGTCATATCATATTCCAAGAATTGAGGGAACTGAAACTAGAGGATCTCTCATACCTGACAACATTCTACGGAGGTGCTGAAAGCATCAAGTTTCCAAAGCTGAAAGAGTTGTTGATTGGAAATTTGTCAAGGCTGAATAGTTTTGTGCCAATAGATTCAGAACCCACCCACGACCATAGTTCTCTTCATTTATTTTGCAACAAAAAGGTACGTCTTTTCTTCGTATTTTAAATAATATAATGTCATATGTGTCCAGATGCTAATATACAGATCGAGAAACAAATATTTCATCGTTATTGGGTTTGAATAATATAAGGAATATGTATAAGATTCATATACTGGTTTTTGTTTTATTTTATAATCATGGCCATTGCTAAAATGGAATTTCTTTGAGATTTTTTTTAATGTTTTGTTGTACCAACAAATAGATATACAGCAAATAAATTGTTGATATTTTTATTGTTGTGCTATTTGTAATTTAGTGTTAGCTAGCAAAATGGGAAGTGGTTATGTTTTTATACAGTTTTGATTACTTATAGTCTATTTGGATTCTACATTTAGATCAAAATGATTTCATTTTGAGCAATCAATTAATTGTCATTTAATTTGTCTATCTTTTACAGGTTGAAATTATTGACCTAAAGACACTTAATCTATGGGACATGCCCGATAAAATAAGAAAGATATGGTGTCGTCACATCCCAGTCATTTTCTTTCATAATCTTGAGAGATTGTATATATATAAAGTTGATGGCATCAGAAACTTAATATCATATGCAATAGCAACAGCTCTTGTTAATCTCAATACACTATATATACACCATTGCAAAGAGATGATTGACGTGATTGAGGATGAGACAAATGTAACTGTTAACTCTGTTTTTCCTAATGTGAAATATTTGGAAATTATCAACAATTGTAAGCTGAGAAGTTTTTGCCAATGGAAGTACTCTTTTGAGTTACCATCACTTGTCCGTGTTCAAATAACTGATTGCACCCTGATGAAAACTTTCACTTTGGGATCGTTAAGTACGCCAAAATTACGTTGGTTCTACATAAATGGCGAGGACATTGAAATGAAAGACTTGAACGGTGGCATACATCATTTCATAAGTACTAAGGTAAGTTTCTACGAATATCCAATACATAAATATCATCTTATTACAATGTATTTTTGTTGTATATATGTTGCATGTGTTGCAATGAATTTTTGCTTTTGTTTCATTCAAAAAAGTACGACCCCTCTTTATATTTTGTCTTTATAATTATACTAATGTTTGTGCTCCGTTCCCTTAATGTACTGAACTTGTATATTTAACATGTGTCGAATTCATTGTTTTGATAGGTTAGCATTTTTATTATTGTAATATATAAGTGTATATTTTTCCTTTCAATATTATGCCTTTTATTTGGTAATATGATTGTAATTACGTTTCGTTATGATGGCCAAAATCCTAAATTTGTTTTATTATGCAACTGCTACCTAATCGGGGCCTTGTTGTTTTCTTTAAATGCGATAATATATAGCAGAATGCTAACGAAGATGAGGAGAAGGATGAGTACAATGAGGATGAGAAGCATGAGGACAAGAAACAGATAGAAGGTGAGGAAAACACGGAGAGCGGCAACAACAATCTTATGTGAGGTGATGGTATTCAAATTGATTTGTTTATGTTTTGCTAGTTTGGATTGACTTGGATGATAAATATCATAGTAGGAAGCGTGATAAGACAGCAAGAACCTCTGATTTCAGCAATTGCTCTGTAAGCCCTTGTTTCTTGTATCTAATGTTTTCTGGTCGAGTTTAGATGTTAAACCTTTCTCCAAACTGCTTTCCCCTGCTTCCTATCTTGTTTAATAAAAATATGAGGTGCATGCAACAGGTGGTTGTTAGCTTAATATGAATATTTCAAAATTCTGCTTTAACGTATTTCCACGTTCTTGCATTCAAAATTTTATATATTTGTGCCTTCAATTTTTGTTCCTTGTACTTTATAAGAAAATATTTGTATGTAGTTTAATCTTTTCCCTATACATCCAGAATTACCCTATATAGGTATACAAAATATTAGACAACAAAAAAACACACAAACCGTGTATGTAATAAATTAATCAACCACAATAGTATATGAAATAACAAATATGGTGTCAAAAGACCCAATTTATTTATTTTGATACTATACATGAATGATATATTTTCATTTTTATTTTTTTAAAAGGTCAAACATCATATTCCATTAACATGACCTTTTCTTAAATTTTGTCACGAAGTTGGCCGGCCAAAGTTATTGGTCCCTACATGTATAATTAATTCTCAGGCCCAACCAACTAAAAGAAACTTATAGTAGTCCAACCCGCAACCTAAACATGTATAATAAATTTGTTTTTTTTAGACAATGTCATAATTTTTTTTTTGAATCAAATGTTGAGCTTTATTCAAACAATTGTAATCATTTGAGTTTTTAATTTTTTTAACAAAGCATTTTTCTACGCATGTATATTTGTATATTTGCAGTTTTTAGATTGATAAATGTACAATATCAAAACTATAATTTTACCCATAAATTATTGTCCATTTGGAAGATATGGAGTCTACATTTTTGCTTACCTCGAAGAAAGTACATTAGCAAGCTGTTGGCTTAAACAAATGTTCTAAGTAGTAACAAAAAAACTTTTGAGACGGTTTTGTGAGTCAATTTTGTGAGACATGTCATTCTTTTTGGGTTACCTATGAAAAAATATTACTTGTTATGCAAATAGTATTATTTTTTATTGTAATTATAGACAAGGTTTATCCGTATCACAAATGAAAGATTCGTAAAATGGTCTAACTACGGGCCTACTCAACTTAGTAATTAACAAGTCAGTACACAATGAAGCATCCTGAGATTGATAAAAATATATTATATATTTATTTAAAAAAATAAGATTCCAAGCATGATCCAATATTATAAATTCGGTGACAAATGGCCATTATAATTCTTAATGCACTTTTGTATTTATCAAACAACTTGCCAAGAATCTGTTCCCGCTGCGTTCTTGTTTTGGAATAATCGGACCATGTTTTAGAATTCAGACGTACCAACGTGGAGTATTAGAGATAGCCTCATAGAAGGTCGAATTCTAGACATAGTTTGGTTCGGTTTTCAGAAAATTATGGTTTGGGATTGATTTTAAAATCAATCCAACTGTAAAAATTAGTTTGATTCAAGTTTTAGATTAAAAAAAATACAAAAAACTCATATGAAACTGTCCAACGAGTCAATTTAGTGAGACGAATCTCCAATCTAAAGTAATTCATGAAAAAATATTATTTTTTATGCAAAAATTATTATTTTTAACAGTAATTATGGATCAGATCGACTCATATCGCCTATATAAATTTATGAGACCATCTTATTAGAGACATACTCAAAAAAATAAATCAAAGTGATCCAAACCGATTACATGAATATAACAAATTATGTGATGATGTTTGTTAATGTAGTGTCATCTTTCTTTGATTTAAAAATAATTAATTTGTTTTTAATTTATATTATATTATTAGTGAGTTTTGTAACGGTCCAACTACGTACATTGAAAAATTTTTTTATTGTAGATTTTAAGTCAAATAAACATAGTTACAACCCTAAAAGTTTATGTTTTTTTATAAGTTGCAAAATTCTAACATGCATAAGTATTTTAATGTATGATTTTTATTTATAATTATTTTATTCTACGGTTAAATAAATGATGACTCAACTTCTATCAAATCTCAGTTGCTCCTTTTTCCAATTTGCAATATCTCATGCACTAATTCATTATAAAACTCAAAAATTAAAATTAGTCATCAAAGCCAGACCAAACCAAAAGTTTGGTGATAAAAAATATTTATGGTCTGGTTTGGCTTTAGATTCTGTAAAACCTATCAAATATGATGTGATTCGAATTTTTATCTAAAATCGAACCAAGCTTGACCCTAAATATAAACATCATTTTAATAGGTAAAACAACGAGGACCGAGCTAAGAAAACTCTAAATTGTAGCCTTGCAGGGACAAAAATGCTGCTTATAAACTTGATAATTTTTTAAATATATTATATTCTTTCGTATATTGCAACATAAGTCTGTTTAATCATTAAATAAAATTCATGATATCTTGTAGGCCTAAATTAGAATCCACTAATCATTGTGATTAATGAATACCTTTTTGTTAAAAAGTTTTATTTAAAAACTTTGGTCCTATATGTTATATTTAAGTACGGGGCCTAATCTAAATTATTATTTTAATCCATTTCTTAACTACTTTAAATCCAATCAAATCCAAAAACAAATATCAAATAATTAACGATAGTTAAACACGTTTTATGATTCCCAATAATCTAGAATATGCACAAAAGCACTAAATATAAATCACGCCTTTCCCAAAAAATGTATTTTTTTACTATGTATATTATCTGTGTAAATTTTATATATAATCGTTGTCACTTTTACCTTTTTTTTATATATTGATTTGTGGGGATGGTGGCATGCAAAATAATACAAAAATGCGCCAAACGGAAATAAGATGTTCAAACAAAAATATATAAATTCACTATAAACTATTCTAAATTTAATTTAAGGTTTTTTTTAATGAGGTTGATCCCAGGTTAGCGTGTGATTGTTTGACCTTCTGGTCAAATAGCTCTAAAATAAACACAAACAAAAAGATGAGAGAATTTTTTGACGAATCTCTTCGACACTCAATTCAGATAAACTATAAGAAAATCTGAAAAATATGTGGACTAATAGTATTGAATACAAGGCTAATACAACTTTAGCTTTGATAAACTTGGTATTTATAGCTGTAAAGATGTCTTTAATTATAGCTGAAATCTATGTATGTATGAATCATTGTTTTTTCTTTATCTAGAAGATAATCCAACATTTATTAGGATATTTTAACTCATCATAATTTACAAGAAATTTCAATAATCAATTTATGGTTTGGAGTCCAGCTATCATTCAAAAAATTTCGAAGTCTGCTATCTATTTTTTTCCAATTTTAATTTTTTTACTGGTTAAAAAAAATAAGTGAAAATAGTACTTTTGAAATAAGTATATATGGTTTATCTTTTTTTTTTTTTAAGAAAAAACAAAATTTCTTTTTCATCTTCTCCGAGAAGTAATGAAAGAGGAAACAAGGTTCCTTGTGTGCTTGCATAAGATGTGAATCTCAAAGACGAACAAATAAGTAATAACATATACACATCCTTGTATAATTTCTTATATAAATTAACGACCTTTTAAAATATTGAATTTTTAAAAAAAAAATATAAGTAATAAATCTCTCACAAAGGGAACAACACTTGCTTAATTTTTAGAACATTGGGTTTTAAAATATTTTTAATTTCAAATACAACACACACCAGTTTTATCCCGTTCAGTATGTATCGATTATATAGATCCTCCTATGTAATTATCGACTATATGGATCTTCCAACGTAATTATCGACTTTCTCTTGGTACATTCTCATCTATATTTAGATAATACATATCATGTTTAATAATTTGTATCCAAGTCTTTTTTAGTCTCCTTCTTCGCCTATTAATATAGTTATTATTCATTCTTCACATCTACTAACTAGAGCATCTATCGGTCATTTTTGTATGTGTTCATACATCTCATGTGTGTCTCCCTCAATTTTTCTTCGATAGGTACATTTCCTACTTTTTCTCTAATATACTTGTTTATTAGTCTATCCATTATTGTATGTCCGCACATTTACCTAAGTATTCTCATCTCCGCGACTCTAATCTTTATTCATGTGTATATGAATTTTTTTTTGTTTAGTATGTAATTTTATATACACACATATATAAAATAAACTGGCTTTGTAAATAAGTAGGTGTGCAACCCAGATGGCTGGACACTTAAATATCTGTCTATACCAAGTGGTACATGTTTCGATTTTTGTAGACCCTCAATTTTGTTGAAAAATAATATTTAAAATGTGTGTATTGAATATTTGAATGTTGAAAATTAGGTGTTGAATATTGAAATTTGTGTGTGATGATGAAGGTAATGATGTAATTTAATTTTGGATTATTTGTAAAAAATTTCTATAAATAGATCTCTCATTTGTGAAGAAAATCACAATTGAGTTGAGAGAAAAATATTATAAAGTGTGTAGTGTGATAATTTTGAGAGTTTGAGATTTTTACTTTTTATCGTAAATTTTTACTTTTTCACAACACGTTATCAGCACGAAGCTCTAAAAGTCCTCCATATTTTTCCAAGCTCCAAAACAGAAGAAAAAGGTAACAAAAGTAATAATATTTATTTTA
>NC_133313.1:1379957-1381375 GCF_012295235.1 Primulina huaijiensis
TTTTCACAACACGTTATCAGCACGAAGCTCTAAAAGTCCTCCATATTTTTCCAAGCTCCGAACAGAAGAAAAAGGTAACAAAAGTAATAATATTTATTTTACTGTTATTTATTTATTGTTTATATATGTAATATATAATATAATGTTATTGTTAGAAATAATAAAAATAATTTTTTCAAAAACTTGTTATAAATCCTGGGAGGATGTTAAGACGACATCCCACACTCCCGGTAAGGGATACGACAAGTATAAAAGTCTATAAGGTTTTTAAACAAAATATCTTATGACACCTCATTATAATATTGTGATATGATATACATAATTATTTAAAACATTACTAATATTATATACACCATATTATTACCATAAAATTATACAAATACATACATTTATTTTCTTGTACACCAACGGTCATAAACGGTAACAAAACGGCTAGTTTTTGCCCTATAAATATGATCTCACAAACACATTCAATCACTCTAACTTTCTCTTCTTTTCTAAAATTATTCTTCATCAAATTTTTGAAGAAAAGAAGATAGCTTTCACAAAGTTATTTTTGATTACTTTGGTTATCATACTCACGAGTCTTGTATTTATCGGAGAATATCCTCATCGTGTGTTTTCTTTATTTTTACGAATGTTTGTACTTGTTGTTTATCCATTACTTTGTATTGCAATATTCATTAACTAATAAAATGCATCATAATTCTTTTTAGTACCACCATGGCTAACTTGGCAAAGCTCGAATTCATTGCACTCGACATTACGGGGAAAAATTATATGCCCTGGACTCTCGATATAGAAATGCATCTTGAGTCATTGGGTCTAAGCGAGACAATTAAAGAAAATGGTATATCTCCATCAAAAGAAAATGGTATATCTTCATCACAAGAAAAGGCAAAAGCTATAATATTTTTGCGCTGACATCTTGATGAAGGTTTGAAATGTGAATATCTCATCGAAAAGATCTCATGGCTCTGTGGAAAGGATTAAAAGAAAGATTTGAACATATAAGGGAATTTATACTTCCGACCGACCGTGATGAATGGAATATGTTGAGATTCCAAGATTTTAAGAAAGTAAGTGATTACAATTCGACGATATATCGAATAATCTCGCAATTAAAATTTTGTGGACATGAGGTTACGGAATCAGAAATGCTTGAAAAAAAATTTTCCACGTTTCACGCATCAAATATAACTCTACAGCAACAATATAGAGTGCGTGGATTTGCGAGATATTCTGAACTCATCGCCTGTCTTCTTGTGGCGGAAAAGAACAACAAGCTATTAATGAGAAATCATCAGTCCCGACCCACTGGATCAGCAGCATTTCCAGAAGTAAATGCTGTAAGTAAAAATGAATTTAAACCTGGAAACCAAAATCAAATTTAAAGACAAGGTTTTGGTCGAGGTCGA
>NC_133313.1:1381718-1412660 GCF_012295235.1 Primulina huaijiensis
GATAGTGGTACAACGCACACTATCCTCCGAGATAAAAGATATTTCTTGGAACTAAAACCAACAAAAACAACGGTGAATACAATATCAGGTCCTGTAGACTTGATTAAAGGATGTGGTAAAGCACAATTTTTGTTACCTAATGGTACAAAATTTTTGATCAATGATGCTTTATATTCACCACAATCGAAAAGAAATTTGTTGAGTTTTAATGATATATATTCCCATGGGTATGATACTCAAACAATGAATGAAGGGAATGAGAAATATATGTGTCTTACCACATATAAATCAGGAAAGAAATATGTGATTGAAAAACTACCAATGCTCCCTACTGGATTGCATTATACACATATACGTCCCATTGAATCAAACATGGTAATTGATAATTCTTCAATATTAACCAATTGGCATGATCGATTAGGACATCCTGGTTCAACAATGATGCGAAGAATTATAGAAAATACACATGGTCATCCATTGAAAGACCAGAAGATCTTTCAGAATAATAAGTTTCAATGTAAAGCATGTTCTCTTGGAAAACTTATTATAAGACCATCACCAGCCAAAATCCAAACTGAATCACCAATGTTTCTTGAACGTATTCAGGGTGATATTTGTGGACCAATCCATCCACCATGTGGACCATTCAGATACTTTATGGTATTGATTGATGCCTCCAGCAGATGGTCACATGTATGTTTATTGTCAACTCGAAATGTTGCATTTGCAAGATTACTTGCTCAAATAATAAAATTGAGGAATCAATTTCCCGATTATACAATCAAGAAAATTAGACTCGATACTTTCAATTATTATTGTATGTCTATGGGAATCATTGTTGAGCATCATGTTGCTCATGTACATACACAGAATGGATTGACTGAATTATTGATTAAACATCTGCAAATGATTGCTAGGCCAATGATTATGAAAACAAAGCTCCCTATTTCTATATGGGGACATGCAATTTTACATGCTGCTGCATTAATTCGCATCAGACCAAGTGCATATCATAAATACTCCCCATTGCAGCTTGCATTTGGTAAAGAACTAGACATTTCTCATATGAGAATTATTGGATGTATGGTGTATGTGCGTATTGCACCACCACAACGAAAGAAAATGGGACCTCAAAGAAAGATTGGAATTTATAACGGTTATGATAGTCAATCAATCATTCGATATCTTGAACCTCAGACAGGCGACGTTTTCACAGCACGTTTTGCTGATTGTCATTTTAATGAGGAACCAATGTTAGGGGGAGACAAGAAACATACCGAAAAAGAAATTACATGGTATGTATCGTCATTATTACATCTGGATCCAAGAACATAACAATGTGAAAAATATGTACAGCAAATTGTGCACTTGCAAAGAATAGCAAATCAAATACCAGATGCATTTACAGATGCAAAAAGGGTAACTAAATCATATATACATGCTGTAAATGCTCCTGCTCGTATTGAAATTCCAAAGAAACAAATTGAACAAAATCATGATGTCGTAAAACGCCTGAAGCGTGGAAGGCCAGTCGGTTCCAAGAATAAAAATCCTCGAAAAAAAAAATTCATAGAGAAACACAATGATCACAAAATAGAGAATGATGCTCCTGAAGAAACACATGATGATCACAAAATAGAGAATGTTGTTCCTGAAGAAACACATGATGATGAAAATATTCTGTCAGAACCACAAACTGACGAGAATCATGAAATCTCTATCAATTATATTAATACTGGAAAAATATGGAACTGAAAAGATATAGAAGAAATTGATGATATATTTTCTTATAAT
Source organism: Primulina huaijiensis (assembly GCF_012295235.1). NCBI lineage: Eukaryota > Viridiplantae > Streptophyta > Magnoliopsida > Lamiales > Gesneriaceae > Primulina > Primulina huaijiensis. The sequence continues at coordinate 1,383,513 of NC_133313.1, forward strand.
GTGGCAATCGACATCATAAATGATAATGAAGATCATAAACCAAAATCTTTTGGTGAATGTAAAAATAGGCAGGATTGGATAAAATGGAAAGATGTCATCCAGGTTGAATTAGATTCGCTAAATAAACATAATGTTTTTGGACCTATAGTCCTTACACCTGAAGGTGTAAAACCTGTTGGATACAAATGAGTTTTTATTCGAAAGCGAAATGAGAAAAATGAAATCGTAAGATATAAAGCTCGACTTGTTGCACAAGGTTTTTCTCAAAGGCCTGGAATTGATTATGAAAAAACGTATTTTCCCGTGATGGATGCAATTACGTTTCGGTATTTGATTAGCTTGACAGTATCTGAAAATTTAGAAATGCGTCTTATGGATGTTGTTACAGCTTACTTATATGGATCACTTGAGAGTAATATATATATGAAAATCCCCGAAGGATTTAAGATGCCTGAAACACAAAGTTCAAAACCCAAAGAATGTTATTCTGTGAAATTAAAAATATCATTATATGGGTTAAAGCAATCCGACTGAATATGGTATAATCGGCTAAGTGATCACTTGATGAAAAAGCGATATTTAAATAATTCAATATGCCCTTGTGTTTTTATTAAGAAAACAACATCCAGATGCGTAATTATTGCTGTATATGTTGATGATTTAAACATCATTGGAACGAATAAAGAAATTCAAGAAGCTTCATACGTGAAGGAAGAATTTGAAATGAAGGATCTTGGAAAAACTAAGTATTTTCTGGGTTTACAAATAGAACAAAAAGAATGTGGAATATTTGTTCACCAGACAAATTATACAGAAAAGATCCTTAAACGTTTTACTATGGATAAATCAAATCATCTAAGTACTCCAATGGTTGTTAGATCATTAAACATAGAAAAGGATCCATTCCGTCCATGTAAAGATGATGAAGATATTCTTGGTCCAGAAGTACCATATTTAAGTGCTATTGGTGCCCTTATGTATCTTATAAATTGTACAAGGCCTGATATATCTTTTGCCGTAAATTTATTGGCAAGATTTAGCACATATCCAACAAAGAGACACTGGAACGGAATTAAACATATATTCCGTTATCTACGAGGAACGACAGACTTGGGACTTTTGTATTCAAAATATGCTAATCCAAGTATAATTGGTTATGTCGATGCTGGATACTTATCTGATCCACACAAGGCACGTTCCCAAACTGGATATGTATTTACTCGTGGAGGCACTGCAATTTCTTGGCGTTCACAGAAACAAACGCTCGTAACAACTTCATCAAATCATGCCGAGATTATTGCACTACATGAAGCAAGCCGTGAATGTGTGTGGTTAAAATCAATGACCCAACATATCCAAATCTCATGCGGATTATCATTCGACGAGAAGCCTGTGATACTATATGAAGATAATGCTGCATGTGTTGCTCAAATGAAAGAAGGATACATAAAAAGCGACAGAACTAAACATATTCCTCCTAAGTTCTTCGCATTCACCAAAGAGCTTGAGAAGAATAAATGTATTGATGTTCGTCACATTTTATCAAGTGAAAACTCATCAGATCTCTTCACAAAGGCACTTCCTACGACAATATTCAGAAAACACATATATAATATTAGGATGCGCAATCTACGAAATTTGTGAAGAATTGTTCGTGTCAACATGAGGGGGAGTTTACGTGACTGCCTAGTAAGGTTTTTAACGAGGCAGTATAAAAACACGTAATGAAGACAATCGTTATGATCATCATCACAAGGGGGGTGTTGAAAAATAATATTTAAAATGTGTGTATTGAATATTTGAATGTTGAAAATTAGATAAAATTAGGTGTTGAATATTGAAATTTGTGTGTGATGATGAAGGTAATAATGTAATTTAATTTTGGATTATTTGTAAAAATTTTCTATAAATAGATCTCTCATTTGTGAAGAAAATCACAATTGAGTTGAGAGAAAAATATTATAAAGTGTGTAGTGTGATAATTTTGAGAGTTTGAGATTTTTACTTTTTACCGTAAATTTTTACCTTTTCACAATAAATTCAAGTAATTTTTTTAATTTTTTTTGTTGTCATGGACTTGGTAGATTAATTGGTCCATCTTCATTATTTTTCAATTGAGCCAATTTCAATCTCTATTATTGAGTTGAATTAACTTTTATCTTTTTATATATTTACGTAGAGTATTAACATCTCTTATAAAACTAAAACTTAACTTTTTTAATTTATTATTTTATTTCACTTTTTTCGTATTGAAAAAGATCTAAAAAATTAGTGAAATTTCTTATGTAGTTTAATTAAAATTTTAAAATAAAGTATAAAATGACAAAAAAAATTAGGGTTTTAGTTAAGTTAAAATTTGATTTCTCTAGTATTAGTTGATCTCCGTAGTCCTCAAAATTTTTAAAACATTTGTCCTCCGTGACCTTCTTTTTCACTTAGTTAGACTCAATGTCTATGTCCTTTAGTTCTCAAATTTTTTAATTTTTTTATTTCTCACACTCAAACATAAAGTTTAGGAAAATAACGCATAGACCAAAAGTTAAAAGAGCGAAACTAGCAACTCCCACAAGAAATTGGTAGATCCGACACCACTGCACATTGTAGTCACTTAATATGTGGCCTCCCAAAAACCTAAAATCCTGGATCCACCCATGGTCCTATCTTCATAGGATCTTTTTTGAGTGTCAATACATCCTTGTATATATCCTTGATGATTTCAATATATGTTACTCATATATTTCTTTCCTAAAACCATTCACAAAATTTCTTTGTGCACTCCGTCATATATTTTTTCTAGGTCGATAAACAACATGTTTAAGTCTTGTTTTTTTCTCTCAAAACATTTCTTCTAAGGAGGTGCATAACCTCCATCTTCGACCTTCCATGCATAAATCCGAATTGATTTTTTGTCACCTTACGTTCTCTTCTATCTTAATTTTTTTCCATCACCTTTTCCCAAAATTTTATGGTATGACTCATTAGCTCAATGTCACTATGTCACGCCCCAGGGACGGGGTTGGTCGACACCGGTGTTACTCTCAAATTTACATTCGAAAACAACAAGCCTCAGAAATATAAAATTCAGGAACCAGTCTTTTTATTCATAATACTGAATAATTCATTATCTGATACAAACTTGAATAACTAATATTTTACAGCGGAAATGTAAAACCATACATAACAATATCTTAACAGATACAGCGGAAAACATAATTTAGAACTGAACAATAACAGTATTCTTCACCAGCCCCAGAATTGGTTCTGCTCTTCTTCTTCTAATAATTCTTCCTCGTTCTTATCTGAGATGAGTTTTGTGGGTGATAGATATGGTCGTCACTCAGTAAGCGGGGACGTGAATAACTCCCAGTTTTTCAAAATCATTTTTAACAGAAACAATAATACAAATAATATACAGAAACTCTTACTTTCAGAACAGAAATCACGGGTTTCAGAACAGAAATCTGAACTGAAAATTAAACAAGCAAGCACTGAACACGTTCGTGAATTTCATGGCTAAACTGATATCAGTCTCCTATATGTTCTCTCCTCTAAGAGATGAGGCCAGAAATCAGAAATCAGGAATCAGAAATGTTTCAGAATATATATTCCTACCATTAGTTCACTAGGTTTCAGTGCTTCAAAAATCAGAGATAAAAAATACATATACTTTGCTTCAAAAACAGGAATTATCAAACTGATTTCAAGATATTTATACATAAGTTCACTTACCGTAATTTGCTTAGAAATTTCGGTTGAAGTCTGAAATCTGCTTTGCTTTCGCTACGGGATTTTTCTGCTCGAAAATGCACTCTCTTAACTTGAATTTCAAGTGATAACTCAAGATTTGTGTAACACCATTTCAGAGACTTGAGGGTGTTATTTATAGGCCAAATTCTGACTATTAGCCTCCCAATTAATGACCATAGTCTGCCATTAACAGCCTTTATTTCATGTTAAATATTTCAGTTACAAGTCATAAGCAGAATTAGTAGCTGCTGCTGGAATCTCGCGCTACTGAACTCTTCTGCTGCTGGGTTCTATCTGTTGGAAAATACCAGCTTCTAAAATATTAGTTGCTGCTGGAATTGTTAGCTTATGCTGGAATTTTGCATTGCTACTGAATATTGCTTAGCTGCTGCTAGCTACTGCTGGAAATTCGGGTTCTCACATCCCTCCCTCCTTATGAGAAGTTTCGCCCTCGAAACTTGGCTATACCTGATCCTCAAAGAGGTAAGGGTATTGTTCTCGCATCTTTTCTTCCAACTCCCAAGTAGCTTCCTTTTCGGTGTGATTGGACCATTGTACTTTGACATATGGAATAGTTCGTCGCCTCTATACTTGGTATTTGTTATCCATAATTCGAATCGGAATTTCTTCATACTTCAGTTCTTCATTTAGATCGCCCTCAACCAACAGTGGTCCAGTGTCAAGAATATGACTTGGATCGGAAATATATCTTCTTAATTGTGAAACGTGGAAAATATTATGGATCCTTGACATATCAGGGGGAAGTGCTAATCTATAAGCAAGTGTTCCCACTTTCTCGAGGATTTCGAAAGGTCCAACATATCTGGGATTCAGTTTTCCAGCTTTATTGAATTGGATTACACCTTTCATGGGTGACATTTTCACATATGCTTTTTCTCCGACTTCGAATTCCACGGGTCTTCTTTTCAAGTCAGCCCAGCTTTCTGTCGATCTTGTGCAGTTTTTAGTGTCTCCTTGATCAGAGCAACTTTATCCACTGTTTCTTGGATCAGTTCGGGTCCAACAATGGCTTTTTCCCCTACTTCATCCCAATATAGTGGTGATCGACACTTTCGTCCATAAAGAGCTTCGTATGGTGCCATTCCAATACTGCTGTGATAACTATTATTGTATGCGAACTCGATTAAGGGCAGATGCTCACTCCAATTACCACTGAAGTCTAGAGCATATGCTCTCAGCATATCTTCTAGAGTTTGAATTGTCCTATCTGTTTGGCCAAAATGTCTGAGGATGATAGGCCGTACTGAGAGTGACCTTAGTTCCCATGGCTTGTTGAAAGCTCTTCCAAAAAACGAGATGTAAACCTAAGATCTCTGTCTGATAGTATGCTAGCTGGAACTCCATGTAATCGTACGATATCATTCATGTACAATGTGGCTAGCTTGTGCAAATTATACTTCATGCGGACAAGTAAGAAATGCGCAGATTTTGTGAGTCTATCTACGATTACCCAGATGCCATCATGACTTTGTCTAGACTTTGGTAACCCGACAACAAAGTCCATGGAGATATGTTCCTATTTCCATTCTGGGATCTCTAGAGGTTGAAGAAGTCCTCCAGGTCTTTGGTGCTCTGCTTTGACTTGTTGGCACACAAGACACTTGGAAACAAATATCGCAACATCCTTCTTCATTCCACTCCACCAGAAATTCTTCTTCAGGTCTCTGTACATCTTGGTACTGCTAGGATGGACTGAAAATTTTGACTTATGTGCTTCAGAAATTACTTTTTTTCGAAGGTTATTGATATCTGGTACGCACAATTGTCCTTTCATCCACAAGATTCCTTTGTTATCCGTCTCGAAATTTGGTGATTTTCCTTCTTTGGATTGCTCTTTCAATTTTACCAAAGCGGAATCTCTATCTTGACTTATCTTAATTGTCTCTTGAAGGCATGGTTGTGCTGAAAGTGATGCCAGGATCACCTTACTCATATTCTTTCGACTTAAACCATCTGCTACCTTGTTGGCTTTGCCTGGGTGGTAGCTTATCGTCAAGTCGTAATCTTTCATGAGTTCAATCCATCGTCTCTGCCGTATATTTAGTTCTTTTTGAGTGAACAAATATTTGAGGCTTTGATGATCGGTGAAAATCTCACACTTGGCTCCATAAAGATAATGTCTCCATATTTTTAGTGCGAACACTACCGCAACTAGTTCAAGGTCATGCGTCGGATAGTTTTGCTCATACGGTTTCAGTTGTCTTGACGCATAGGCAATTACCCTTCCATCTTGCATGAGCACGCATCGTAAACCTCCTTTTGATGCATCGCTGTAGATGGTGAAGTCTTTTCCTTCAGTTAGCAATACCAATACCGGAGTAGAGGAAATTTTCTTCTTCAAAGTCTCGAAGCTTTGCTCACATTCTTCACTCCATTGAAACTTGGAGTTCTTTTGCGTGAGTTTAGTGAGGGGTATGGCTATTGAAGAGAATCCTTCAACAAATTTTCGATAATAGTCTGCTAGTCCCAAGAAGCTTCGAATTTCTGTCACATTCATTGACCTTGACCAATCCATGATTGCTTCTACCTTCTTAGGATCCACAGATACTCCTGCTGCTGATATTATGTGTCCCAAGAATGTGACGCTCTCTAGCCAGAATTCACATTTCTTGAACTTGGCGTATAGTTCTTTTTCTCTCAGCGTCTGGAGGGTGAGGTGAAGATGTTCTTTATGGTCTTCCTCACTTGAAAAATATACCAGAATATCATCGATGAATACCACAACAAACTTGTCAAGAAACGGTTTGAACACCCTGTTCATGAGATCCATGAAGGCTGCCGGAACGACATTACCATGAACTCATAGTGTCCATACCTTGTTCTGAAGGCTGTCTTCGGAATATCGTCCGTTTTGACCTTTAGTTGGTGGTAGCCTGACCTTAAGTCGAGCTTGGAAAAGACTGTAGCTCCTTTGAGTTGGTCAAACAGGTCATCTATCCTTTGAAGTGGGTACTTGATCTTGATTGTGATCTTATTCAGTTCCCTGTAATCGATACACAATCTCATGCTTCCGTCTTTTTTCTTTACAAATAGGACAGGAGCTCACCACGGAGATGTACTTGGTCGGATTTGCTTCCTATCCAACAATTCTTGAAGTTGTTCTTTGAGTTCTTTCAACTCTGTCAGAGCCATTTGGTACGGTGCTTTTGAGATTGGTGTAGCATTGGGTGCTAAATTAATCTCAAATTCCACTTCGCGGTCGGGAATTATGCCAGGGAGTTCTTCAGGAAAGACATCCGGAAACTCTTGTACTACTGGAATATCTTCTAGTGTAAGTGTGGTTTCGTCCTTTACCTCGCTTAACATAGCTAGGTAAACTTCTTTTCCACTTTTCATGGCTTTCCAAATTTGAGAAGCAGACAGGAGAGTCTTTTGTTCTCTTGTCTTACCATTGAAAGTTTCTCTTGGTGTGGAGCTTGAATTGTTACCATCTTTCCATGACAGTCTACTAAAGTATGATTCTTGGCTAACCAATCCATTCCAAGAATTACATCGAATTCCACCATGTTTAGTTGGATTAGATTTGCCTTGAAATTCTGATTTTCTATAAGAACACTAATATCCCGATATAGAGTGCGAGTTTCTAAAATCCGATTTGCAGGAGTTGCTACTCTATATGGTTCTTCTAGGTTATCAGGCTTAGCTCCTAACATCTTGGCAAATCTCTTAGACATGAATGAATGCGTAGCACCACAATCAAATAACACATAAGCATGTATTTTATTGATTTGAATGGTACCTGCTACGACATCATTTGAGTTGTCAGCCTCTTCTTGAGTGAGAGCATAGACTCGAGCATTTGCCTTGTTCTCCTTAGGCTTGTTTGGAGTTGTTCCATCTGCTGGACCATTCCTTGGATCTGGAAAAAGACATTGAGCAATGCGGTGGCTCATCTTTCCACAACGGAAACAAGCTCCAGAATTCTTACGGCATTCACTAGTGTGAGTGAATCCACAAGTTTGGCACTTGACTCCCTCTTTGCTTGATTGAGAGGAAGTGGTTCCTTTGACTGGAGCACTGGTATATTGATTGCTTGGAAACCTAGGCTTCTTGAATTGCTGGCCTGGTTGGTACTGGCTTGACTGAGGACGTTTGAGTTTGTTCTCACCTTCACGCCTCTTGATGTCTTTCTCAGCCCTGATGGCGGCTCCCATCAATTCATCAAAACTATTGGACTCGATAATCGCAAGGGCAGATTAAATGCGACTGTTCAATCCCTTCTTGAAGCGATGTATCTTCAAGGTCTCGTCTCCCATGATGGTTGGGGAGTAAGTTCCCAATGAGTGGAACTTGGATGAATATTCCACCACTGTCATGTTTGGTTCTTGAACCAAGCTTTAAAATTCTGACAGCTTCTGTACTCGAATTGCTGTCGGGAAATACTGCCTCAGAAATGCCTATCGGAACCTTTGCCAAGTGATAGGTCTCGTCCCTAACATAGCTGGTGATACTCCTTCCCACCATTTGGCTGCTTTATCCACAAGAAAAGGTGTAATTACATCTACCTTGATCTCTTACCTCAAGTAGTCGAAGATGATTCTCCACCTCCTTCATCCAATTCTGTCCGACCTCAGGATCGGAGCTTCCATCCAAATTTGGGACTCTTGCTCTTCGGAGAGAATTGTAGTCCTGCTTAGTCCCATTCTGAGCTGGAGATAGTGGCGGTGGCTGTTTAGCATTAGGGTTGACAAACCCTTGTAGCGTGGTTGCCACAATCGTGGCTATAGCCATCAAATCCGCCTGACTAGGCCAACTGCTGGTGGTGGTTGTTGTGCATCGTCATCATTGCTGTTGTTATTGCGGTTGTTGCAGTTTCCATAATGAGGGTTGCGATTGTTTCTCACGGGTCTTCCGTCCATTTCCTACAATATGAAAGTTCTAAGGTTTTTGACAGAATATGGACTAATCAAAAGAAGCAAAATGATTGAGTAATTGCTCAAAATTTAAATATGAAACCAATGGATAGAAATAAATTTTATTGATTTCCCACAAAGGTGCAATTACAGCTGAAATTCAAAAATGGTAACAGAAATGCAAATGGAACAAGTATTATTACAAAAAACTACTACTGATGGTCTAATCTATGACTTCTCCTAATCCCCATTCCATAGGATCCTCTTCGACTTCTTCTTCTTCTTCGGGATCCTCCTCGGGTTCGTCTTCATGGTTGGCTATTACTGTTTTCAGATGTTCAATATGACCATGCAGGACTGCATTCTGGTCACTAAGAACTTCAACAGTGTTATGCAACTCTTGAATCTGAACATCAGTCTGCTCACTATACAGATTATGCTGGTGCACAAGTTGGTGATTTTGATCCTTAAGCACTTGGATCTTCTCAACCAAAGTATCACGTAACTCGATCAATTCTGCAGCAGTCTGTTGGGAGGTTTCAAACTCTTCTTGAGCTTTCCTATTCCTCTTTTCTGCCTCATGCAGATAGTGAGCACAACGTTGAACATCATTTCTTAAGTGTTCTGTTCTACGTTGTAATTCATCCTTGTCTAGCTCTAAGCAATAGTTATGTCCCTTGAGTTTCTCTATCTTCTTTTGTAAGCTCTTAATGTAGCTACTCTGGTCAGCCATATCCTACATCCAAAACATGAAAGTGAATGTTCAAAAATAATCGGGTCGAGTTATAGACAAATACTAGAATGAACAGATTCAGTACAGCCTATAACATTTAATAGAAGAAAATAGCTCAAAATTTTTCGGTCTTAGAATCACGTGAAAAATTTACTAAAAATCCTTCACATCATGAACATGAAGTGTACCAAATTTGGTGCAAAAATATTGAGCCGTTTGAAAATGAAAATTCCTCAAAGTTTTGAAAAATTGAAAAATTTCACGGAAATGATGATACCACTATCTAAACGAAGGATTTTGGGGTTCATCGGTGGTGCTAGAACAGTTGAATGGTTCTAGGTTAGGTTCTCCTAGTCGAGAGCTTTCCAACGGTATCTTCTAATAGTCAAAATTCTTCCTGGATCAAAAGTTATGGCCGTTTGAAGTTTGTGCAAAAAACACCTCAATTTCCATACAATTTGCAAGGTCTACTGCATGCGCCTGCTGGAATTCACTTTCTACTGCAATTCTGATGCTACTGCAATCAAGTCTGCTGCTTTCCAGCACTGTTGGAATCAGTCTGCTGCATTCTGGTTCTAATGACCAAGTCTTCTGCATACAGATCTACTGATTTACATCTGCTGGTTCTGGTTTCAGACTACTGGTTTGATGCTACTGTTTTTCGGTCTACTGGTTTTGTCTACTGAATTTTTTTTCCCTCACTTCAGACATGCTGCTGAAACACTCACAACTCTACTGCATTCTGATTTGTTTCCCTTACTGATTTTTCCCAACTGTACATAGTTAGTCTATCGTTTCAGTAGTCTATTATAGTAGTTTATTATAGTAGTCTATTTTCAGTAGTCTACTGCAGTAGTCTATTTTCAATAGTCTATTAGAACTTATTTTCAGAAGTCTATCAGAACTTATTATTTCTAGTTCCTCCTCTCCAGATTATGAAACCTGGTTTGCTCTGATACCACTTCAATGTCACGCCCCAGGGATGGGGTTGGTTAACACCGGAGTTGCTCTCAAATTTACATTCGAAAACAACAAGCCTCAGAAGTACAAAATTCAAAAACCAGTCTTTTTATTCATAATACTGAATAATTCATTGTCTGATACAAACTTGAATAACTAATGTTTTACAGCGGAAATGTAAAACCAGACATAACAATATCTTAACAGATACAACAAAAAGCATAATTTAGAACTGAACAATAACAGTCTTCTTTACCAGCCCCAGAATTGGTTCTGCTCTTCTTCTTCTAAAAATTCTTCCTCGTTCTTATCTGAGATGGGTTTGGTGGATGAGTGATATGGTCGTCACTCAGTAAGCGGGGGCGGGAATAACTCCAGTTTTTCAAAACCATTTTTAACAGAAACAGTAATACAAATAATATATAGAAACTCTTACTTTCAGAACAGAAATCACAGGTTTCAGAACAAAAATCAGAACTAAAAATTAAACAAGCAAGCACTGAGCACGTTCGTGGATTTCATGGCTAAACTGATATCAGTCCTCTATATGTTCTCTCCTCTAAGGGGTGAGGCCAGAAATCAGAAATCAGAAATCAGGAATCAGAAATGTTTCAGAATATATATTCCTAACATTAGTTCATTAGGTTTCAGTGCTTCAAAAATCAGAGATCAAAAATACATATACTTTGCTTCAAAAACAGGAATTATCAATCTGATTTCAAGATATTTATACATAAGCCCACTTATCGTAATTTGCTTAGAAATTTCGGTTGAAGTTTGAAATTTGCTTTGCTCTCGCTACTGGATTTTTCTGCTCGAAAATGCACTCTCTTAGTTTGAATTTCAAGTGATAACTCAAGATTTGTGTAACACCATTTCAGAGACTTGAGGGTGTTATTTATAGGCCAAATTCTGACTGTTAACCTCCCAATTAATGATCATAATCTGCTATTAACAACCTTTAACAACCTTTATTTCATGTTAAATATTTTAGTTACAAGTCATAAGCAGAATCAGTAGCTGCTACTGGAATCTCGCGCTACTGAACTTTTCTGCTGCTAGGTTCTATCTGCTGGAAAATACCAGCTTCTGAAATATTAGTTGCTGCTGGAATTGTTAGCTTCTGCTGGAATTTTACATTGCTACTGAATATTGCTTAGCTGCTGCTAGCTACTGCAGGAAATTCGGGTTCTCACACACTATAATTCACAGAGTTTTGTATATCTCCATTGCTTTTAAACAAGGGAGCTACTACACTTTTTCCACGGGTTGGGCATTTTCTTTGTTCTTCATATCTTGTTAAATTGCTTTGCAAGTCATCAAATGCCTATCTCTATAAGAATATCATTGGGTCTTATTGTCCTTTCGGCCTTCTTCATTTTCAAAGCTTCATCTATCTTAGAGGTTTGAATTCTTCGATAAAACACATTTTCTTAAATTTCCTATGAGGCTGATTATCTTGACCTTCATTATAAAGGTGATGAAAATACCTCTTCTGTCACTATTTTATTTCCTAGTAATTCACTAACACCCTACTTGGCTCATCTTTAATACATCTTATTTGATTGAGATCCCTTGTTTTCCACTCTGTTGATTTAGCTATTCTATAGATCTTGTTATATTGTATCATGTTGTCGATAGAAGTCTTTGAAAGCTTTATCTTTAGTTTATTGCACTACTTTCTTGCCTACTGCATTTTTTTCTACATTGTACTCATTTCTAAAAGTGTGAAGTAATATATAGACGGCTCTTTTAATCTCGATCACTTTCTCTTCTACTTCGTTTTCCCACGACCAAGATTCTTTATTTGGTGGAATTCCACCTCATCCAGATCTTCATTAAACCTTTTTTTACTAGCGATGTATAAATAATGCGAAGTATATAAATGTTTTTTTCCTACAACATTCGAGTTCTTAAGGAGATGTAACTGTCCTTGCAGTAGAACCCTTGCATATTTGACATTACACCTGAGTCTCTATGGAGATGTAGCAGCCCTTGCCGAGATGTTGCAGCCAGACCTTTCATACGGTGAGTCAAGCAATCAGTGACGGAACCAGGATTTGAAATCTACACGGGCTAAATTTTTTTAACAAAAAACAAAATAATCCATAACAATTAAAATCATAACTATGATACTTGTTCATTGAGTCTCAAAAAGTTTCTCATTAACAAGCTCTTCAATATTTTGGTTATTGAACTCGTAAGATTCAGAAACCGACAAAACATTGACAATGTAATAATATATCTCCATCATCCTGCAAGAAAAATTAATGAAGATCAAATAAAATGAATATCTCTAAAACTATTCATTTAATATTAGATGATTAAATTAAATATTTTTAAACTAAAATTTAAAAAGATAATCTGTATAGACATAATCTTACTATTGAAGTTGTGATCTACGATTCTTCGAAGTATAATATTCATCAATTATAGAATCTGAGTCTATATTTGAAGCAAACTCTCTCTCAATGTAGATAATCATAGAATCTGTCTGAAAACAATATCCCATTTTACTAAGAAGAATTGTTTTAACATGCTTCATAGCCGAAAATGCACGCTCCGTAGTTGCCGTGGAAACAGGCAAAGTTAAAACTAGACGAATCAACTTGTCAATCAAATTATAATGTTGCAACTTTTTTGTTTCAAATAACCCTCGGCACAATTATGAGATAGTGGACATTTTCTGAAAATCTTCATGACAAACTACATCGAGCTCAAAATGTTGTAGCTGGCACCTCAAATGACGCATTTCCTATTCAGTGAAGTCCTCGGGATAATACTTCTCAGCAAGAGTACAAATCTTGTCACTGTTGAACCATTGAAAATTATCTTTTGGATCCAAAGCGGAGCTGAGAATTAGAAGTTCAACTATCTCATCACTGAATCTAGAGTTTAACTCTTCCAACTGAAAATCTATTGCAACATTAAATATATCATAATGAAAGTGATGTTCAACTGTGATGGTATCTTTTTTCTTGCATGAACGAGTAGAATGCTTATAATGAGAACTCATCTCCGGTATATCGATATCCAATCTTGTGCAAAATGATTTTACATACGAAAGAAGAATATCCAAACCATCATTTCTCAATCTCAGGAAAAGTTCTTTAGTCGTAAAGACCAAATCCATTGCACTTATGATATCAAGAGATTTTTGTTGCAATGCACGACAAAACAAATTTGTGTTCACCATAATTTTATGCATCAAATGCAAAATAAAAATGAAATCAAAAGATTTCATCACTGTTAATGAACCATCAGCTTTCCCTCGCATTGAAGTAGAGATGCCATCAATGATAATGTTTTCGAGCACATTAATAGTTGCATCATACATATCTATCAAGCTGCAAATAGAATCAAAATGGGAGCTCCAACGAGTAGTACCTGCTCGATGCAAAGTATCAACTTGATTAGCTCCTCGCCCAGTCTCGCGTTCACCGACAACAACAGAACGTGCAGTTTCATTAACTTGATAAGATTGTAACTCAGCATTGCGCTTGGAAGAAGATGTAACAAGATTGACAATAGTCGTCAGATTTGAAAATAAAAGCCATATAGAGATCTCTTTTTAAACTGCTGCAACTAATGCTAGTTGGAGTCGATGGGCAAAACAATGTACATAATATGCATAGGGGCAATCTTTAAGAAATAAAGCTTACAATCCATCAAAAGCACCACTCATGTTACTAGCACCATCATACCCTTGACCTCACATATTATGAATTTCTAGATTATATCTAGTGAGGACATCACATATTTCTTTCTTGAGTGTTTCAGCTGTGGTGTCATGAACATGCACAATTTGAAAAAAACGCTCCCGCAAAAAACCATGGACATCAACAAATCTCAAAATTATAGCCATCTGTTCTTTGTTAGATACATATTTCGCTTCATCCACCAACATACAAAAATTAGAATCTCCAATTTCATCACGAATTTTATTTCTGACTCTATTACCAATAATATGCAAGATTTCTTTTTGAACTTCTGGTGAGGTATATCTTGCATTTCCCGGAGCCTTGTCTAAGATAACATCTTCAATACTAGCATTCCATTTCCTCAATAGTTTTAACATCTCAATGAAATTACCACGATTTGGGGAATATGAAGATTCATCATGACCTCTCAATCCACATCCTTGCAAACTAAGCCAATGGACACACTCAATTGTTGCTGTAAGTCTTAACTGATTTTTTGAATCTGTTCAGAAGTTTCTCGATTCATAACTACATCTATATGCCTAGTGACATTCATCAAATCAACAACAGATTTTGAAGATTTATTGTGTGTCGAGTTAGAACTTCCTATGTGAGACAAAAAAGCACACTTTGCTCCATCATTAACGCGTGTCCAACTTTTAGACCCTTCAATAGTAAATGTAGATTATTGTGCTTCACTTAATTCAAAAAGATAGCACGGAAAACAAAATATTGTATCCTTCGAAAGAGAGTACTCTAACCATGGAAACTTTTTAAACAACGTATATTTAAATCGACGATGCTGCTTTCCTTATTCAGACCGTGGGTATTCCGACAATTTAGGTTGATACGGCCCCATTTTGATATAAGCTCGTCTAATTTCATCACGATAATTAACAGGATGTTGCAACATCGAAATACGCAATCCAGGATCCCGTTCAAGGGAAGTTTCATCAAACACAACTCTTTTCAATTTAGAAGGAGGTCTGGGCTCCTCAATATGAATGGATGCATGAGTCTCGATCCTCTCGGATGATGAAGGATTATCAATTGTTGGCTGAAAGAATGATAAAATATTGTTTTTCCTCTTTCTATCTTGATTTGACATTAAAATAACCTAATATAAACAAAATTATTAAATTTAGATTAGAACCAAATAATATAGAATACATAGATAAATTTAATGTTAATAACATGACAATACTCGATAAACAAAGAATATATGATCTTAATATATCTCTATATTGATTTCAAAAAATATATATCATGCTTTCATAGAATAATCGAGCACTCAATATTCCTAGAATAACTCTTAGCAAGCATCTCAACAACTTGATAATAATTTGATGTTTATGCATGCTTATGTTAAAATTTGAAATGACCATACAAACAAAAGTGTAAATTTTAAAATAATTATTCGATGAGCCATAAATATTATGGTTTCTTTTCGAAAGAGATAAAATAAAATCATCTTAGGATACCAATTGGAATAGAAGACGAGCAAAAAAGTTTGGCCACAAAATGAAACGCCAGTACCAAGACAAAGTCTGACCTTCCAAGAAAGTGCAAATTCAATAGAACCAATTATGATCATGGAAGCTGTCACATTTATAATTAATTAATTTCTTTTTTAAAAAAGTGCAGGCAAGCAAGCAACACTTTACTTCAAAACCAAGATTGTGTCCTATAGGGGTCAACAGGATGAAGACGCCAGTCGGTGTCTATTATTGACACCCAATTCACCAGAATCATATTATTTATTACAAGGACGAAGATCGACTTATTACCAACTCTATAGCTTAAAGCACGGCACTAACCACAAATAAAATGAAGCAAGATCATTACCTAAATCGAGCAACAATCGAAATATCGAACGCAAGAACAGGAGCTGAAATCGAGTGGCTTCTTCTTCGATTCGGCACAGCCGCACATCACAGGAAGAACTGAAGAAGGCGCAGCCGTGCAAAGCTTGGGGTTGTCGATGGCTGATCTCGCGACGGTGGTTGGAACTCCGGGACAAGGTGGCGCGGCGGCTCACGGCTGATGCTGGGAGAGGAGATGAGCGACACGATGGGTTGGGACTTGGGAGGAGGGTTTGAAATATTCTGCTTCTCACTTCTCAGCTTCTGTAAGCCTCTTCGATTTTGTTTCCTTTTGACAATATCAAACAATTGGACTTTCAGAGCACGGGTTTATGTAATTTGGACCAGGGCAGGAAAAACTAACACATATTAATTAAAAAAAAAAAAATTAAGCCACCCGTACTGCCCAGGACAAAAAATAACACATACTAATTAAAAAAATTGGTCCATCCGGGCTCTCTCCGCCCCTACAAGCAATAAACTTCGACATCTATATTTTTCAATCATTTGCGTTTTGTCTTAAATTATATTCTTTTTTAAGTAAAATGATTTTTAATATGTTATGAAAGTACAAAAATAAAGAGTTCGTTGGTACTCATTTTTGTTTTTATAAAAACGGATTTTGTAGGTGTTTCTTTGTAAAATTTGAATTAATTGTTGATTACAGCTTTATAGTTTGTAAGCAGGACTAACATGTGGTTAATTAGGCTATTTAATGAGTTTTTTTCTTTGTGAATTTTTGATTAATTTTTGTATGGAAAATAAATATTTAGATATTTGAGGAATTCCAAAATCCGTTTCATCTACACACCATAAAAAATATTAATAGGCTAATACATTCTTAGTTTTTAAAAATCAAACAAATTTCATATTTATGTTATAAAAACTTAAGTATATTTACCCCTCATATCGGTTTTATGCTTGATTTTTAAAAAAACACGAGGTCTAAAAAATATTATTAATTTTACATAAGATTTTTTTTGTTTTTTTTATTTATTACATGATGTGTGTGTTGATGCAATTATCCCTAAATTTAACTCTTGAATTTGAATTTTTTATTTCAAATCACTTCATTCAAATATATCATAAATACTGTGATATAGTGACATAAATATTTTTCAACAAGTATAATAACATAAATATCTTTCACTAATCCCAACACTATCATTTTTTTTTCCACGGAATCCCAACATTATCATTTAAAACTTTAATATATCTATCTTATATAGATGACAATCATTGGAAGATAGAAATTAATCACGCTATAAGGGCATTTGGGACCTATTTGGGCCAGAAATAACGACTAGCATTTATTCCGACATTAAGGATCATTCATATTTTTAAGAATAAATTATAAATTATTATTAATTATGGCAACCTTGTAAGGCATCTTACTTTTGGAAAATAAATAATTAGGATTTTTAACGAACAAAATGATACTCAATTAGAAATTAAATAAAAGAAGGATGAAAGCTAACACAATAATCCAAAAATAATAATAATAATAAGTACCACGGGTCAAATGCTGTCGGCCACTTTGGGAAAAGTATATCTAAATGAAAGCAATAAATAATAAGTATATTTTTATAAATTTTAATATATTTAATTTATTATAATTACTCTTATATATGTGTNATTTATAATTTTTTTAATAAATCTAATTTTAAATGTTATAAGCTTTGTGATTTGAACTCCAAAAATAAAATGAATTATGCTAATCATTTTGATTTTAAACTATTTTTAGCAATATAAAAATATGTTTTTAAAAAAGTACAAATAAAAAAAAATATATAGATGAGAAAAGAATGAAAATTTAGTGTTTGTATTGAGTATGTAAGTTTGAGAGATTTTTCAATTAAATGTACATTCAAATATTTAGGTTGAATCAAAGACATTTATGACATTTTATTGTGGTGCTTTAGGCTTTAATTTTTGTACTTAATAGAATTCCATGGAGTAATTAAAAATGTATTGACATTTTGAATATATATAGACTTTTGTAAAATTTTTAAAAGTCAATTTTGAATATCACATAACTTTTTAAAATTTTACAAAAGTTTACATTGAATCCACTAAACTTTTATAGAATATATAAAAGTCTAGATTGAATATCTCTAGACTTTTAAACTTTGTAAAAGTCATTAAAAATCTAGAACTAATACACTCTAGAAGAGTATTTAATTTCAGTAATTTATTTCATTCTCAATATATATTTATTGATTGAGGATTTATTCAATTCAATTTGTTAATTCGATTTAATTACATATCTTGATAAATTAATTTCATTTTTTTAATTACATAGAGATTTCATTATCACATGAGTTCGAGCTCAAACCTCTTTCCTAAAATAGGTGACATAAGTTAATTTCATTTTGAGAGAATGTTAATTCATTACTCCAAGATCATGATGATATATAATTTAAAAAAATCACTTCGAATTATGCTCGTAAGAAAGATACAATGTAGGAATATTTAAGTTTATATATAACAAATAGTGTTATAAAAAAATAACTTTCTAATTATGAATGATTATTCTTAAGATAGATTATTTTTATAATTTAGATAAATATGTACATAAATAGGGATGTAAGTAAACCAAGCCGCTCGTGAGCTGCTCAGAGCTCGGTTCGGTAAAAACCTCGTTCGAGATTGTTCCTGAAGCTTACCGAGTCGATCTCGAGCTTAATGGTATTTGACTCATAAGCTCGCGAGCTCAAGCTCGTTTATGTGGCCCGAGCTCGATTAATTTGTTGGGTTAGTTTATTGTGCCATTAATTTAACAACATGCATTGTTTATTTGTTGTCCACATTCGAAGTATGCTATCTATGTTTTTCCAATTTTAATTTTTTTACTTGTTAAAAAAATAAGTGAAAATAGTACTTTTGAACTAAGTACATATGTTTATATTTTTTTTAAGAAAAAACAAAATTTCTTTTTCATCTTCTCCGAGAAGTACTGAATGAAAGAGGAAACAAGGTTCCTTGTGTGCTTGCATCTTAATCTCAAAGACGAACAAATAAGTAATAGCATATACACATCCTTGTATAATTTCTTATATAAATTAACGACCATTTAAAATATTGTATTTTAAAAAAAATATAAGTAATAAATCTCTCACAAAGGGAACAACACTTGCTTAATTTTTAGAACATTGGGTTTTAAAATATTTTTAATTTCAAATACAACACACACCAGTTTTTATCCCGCTAAGTAGGTATCGATTATATAGATCTTCCTACGTAATTATCGACTATATGGATCCTCCAACGTAATTATCGAGTATCTCTTGGTACATTCTCATCTATATTTAGGTAATACATATCATGTTTAATAATTTGTATCCAAGTCTTTTTTAGTCTCCTTCTTCGCCTATTAATATAGTTATTATTCATTCTTCACATCTACTAACTAGAGCATCTATCGGTCATTTGTGTATGTGTTCATACCATCTCATGTGTGTCTCCCTCAATTTTTCTTCGATAAGTACATTTCCTACTTTTTCTCTAATATACTTGTTTATTAGTCTATCCATTATTGTATGTCCGCACATTTACCTAAGTATTCTCATCTCCGCGACTCTAATCTTTATTCATGTGTATGAATTTTTTTGTTTAGTATGTAATTTTATATACACACATATATAAAATAAACTGGCTTTGTAAATAAGTAGGTGTGCAACCCAGATGGCTGGACATTTAAATATCTGTCTATACCAAGTGGTACATGTTTCCATTTTTGTAGCCCCCTCAATTCAAGTAAATTTTTTTGTTGTCATAGACTTGGTAGATTAATTGGTCCATCTTCATTATTTTTCGATTGAGCCAATTTCAGTCTCTATTATTGAGTTGAATTAACTTTTATCTTTTTATATATTGACGTTGAGTATGAACATCTCTTATAAAACTAAAAGTTAACTTTTTAAATTTATTTTATTTCACTTTTTTTGTATTGAAAAAGATCTAAAAAATTAGTGAAATTTCTTATGTAGTTTAAATTAAATTTTAAAAATAAAGTATAAAATGACAAAAAATTAAGGTTTTAGTTAAGTTAAAATTTAATTTCTCTAGTATTAGCTGATCTCCGTAGCCCTCAAAAATTTTAAAACAGTTTTTCCTCTGTGACCTTCTTTTTCACTTACTTAGATTCAATGTCTGCGTCCTCTAGTTCTCAAATTTTTTTGTTTTTATATTTCTCAAACTCAAACATAAAGTTTAGGAAAATAACGCATAGACCAGAAGTTAAAAGAGCGAAACTAGAAATTCCCACAAGAAATTGGTAGATCCGACACCACTGCACATTTTCGTCACTTAATATGCGGCCCCCCCAAAACTTAAAATCCTGGATCCACCCATGGTCCTATCCTCATAAGATCTTTTCTGAGTGTCAATACATCCTTGTATATATCTTTGATGATTTCAATATATGTTACTCTTATATATTTCTTTCCCAAAACCATCCACAAAATTTCTTTGTGCACTCGGTCATATATTTTTTCTAGGTCGATAAACATCATTGAAGGGAAATAAGAATTCCGAATTTAATTGATTTAATTCCTAAGATTTAAATGATTTTCCTAATATTATCTTTTCCTTATTGATTTGATTGAATATAATATTTAATGTGATTTTGCCTTTGTAAGATAATGAGATAACTAAGCAAATATATTTTAGACATGCTATTTATGATAATGGTTTAATGAGATATGTATTAATGTTTTAAAAGAATTTATTTCTAATTAAACTCTTACTTTCCTTGTGCAATAGGTTTCCTTGTGGAGATAAAGTCTACATCTATAAATAAGAGATCAAGGACATCATTGAAGCTCTCTCTCATCTCGATCATACATACATACAAGCAGTTGAGTTTTTCAGAGAAAATATTCTGCAAAGACGTTGCTGGTTTGAAGTGGGCTGTTGCACGTGTTGCCTTGAATGTTGGAAACATCTAAAGACAACATCCGTGACGAAGTTGGCTGAAGATCGTTTTCGTGGCTCCTCTTTTGGCATCACGTTTTTGCTTTCTTGATTAAGTTTTTGTTCTGGTTATTTGTTTTTAGAAAGCATTTATTTTCTCAAATCTGTTGAGGAAATTGATTTTTGTGAAAATCACTAGTGATAGGTTTGTGTAAAAGATTGAATTTTCTAGTGATTAATTTTTGTCATAAGGCACCGCACAAGTATTTATACTTGTGCATATTTAATCTTGTCCATCTATTTATTTAAAAGCGAATTTGTGTTACAAACTTTAATATTCCGCCGCATGTTGTCTTAAATGTTGTAACATTTGACACAACACTTAATTCTGATAAAACACAAATTCACGATTTTACTATACTACTGATTGATTTGCTTACATCTGTCGAAAAATATACCTAACAAGTGGTATCAGAGCCTACTCTTGATATACTAAGTGTTGATTCTGTTTTTTGTTTTTGTTTGACAGAACTATTCAAATGGATCCATCGCTTGCAAACACAGCACTTCGGCCACCAGTCTTAGATGGAACTAACTACAGTCTATGGAAAGTAAAAATCCGGTTTCATATAAAATCCATAGATGAGATAGCATGGCAACGAGTTCTAAGCGGTTGGACTCCACCAAGGAGACTGGACGAAGACGGTGATAGTCTAATCAAACCGGAAAGTGACTGAACTACTAACGAAGGAAAGTGACTGAACTACTAACGAAGTGCAGATTTCTAATTACAACTCAAAGGCATTGAATGCAATTTTTTCATCGGTTGATACGAATATGTTGGGGCTTATCACTAATTGTGTTTCGGTCAAGGATGCATGTGATATTCTCCAAAGACACTGTGAAGGCTCTGAGAGTGTGCAACGAACTAGACTAAGGATGCTTACTTCCAAATTCGAGATGATGAGGATGGAAGAATATGAGAACATACTGGATTATGATCGTCGTCTACGGGAACTTGCAAATGAGGCGTTCAGTCTTGGAGATCCAATCTCTAATGAACGATTAGTTAGCAAAGTTCTCCGTTCTTTGCACGAAAGATTCAACGTAAAAATTTGTGCAATAAATGAGGCTAAAGACACATCTCAGATGGCTTTGGAAGACTTGATTAGTTCACTTCGAACCTTAGAAATGAACATGAACATGCAGAAGAAATAAAAGAGGAAGACGATTCCATTCCAAGTCTCAAACGATTCCTATAATGATCTCCTTCAAATATCCCAAGAGGTAAATGAATCAGACCTTTGTGAAGACTCTATCTCTTTTATCACAAAGAAATTCGGGGATTACTTGAAGAGAATCGGAGATAAGAAGAAGGATGCACAACCCTCGAAATTTTCAAGTCTTCCTGCCCCTGAAAGACCGCAAAGGTTTCCTGCCAAGCAACAATTTCAACCAAGGAATGAAGGCAAAGAACAATTTAACTCAAAGAAGTATGACTCAGTGCAGTGTAGAGAATGCGAGGGGTTCGGACACTATGCAAATGAATGTGCCAACAGATTGCGAAAGAACAAAGGCTATAATGCTTCCTTAAGCGATGAGGAATCTGATGAGGAAGAGAAATCAAATGAAGAAGCTGATCACACCTCCTTGACTGCACTATTGACTGAAAGACGTTGGCTGCAAATGAACCCATTAGGTGTTGTCTTAGGTGTTGCCACTCCTGGACGCAACACTGGACGCAACATGTACTCAAAACCAGTATTCTTAAAATCTACGTCGTCTGAAAATTTTAGTGAAGACGAAATGGAAGCTGAAAATGAAGAAATTACTCTTGAAGGCGTACAGAAACTTTATGAAGAGCTGTTTGAGGATTGGACCAAAATAAACAAGTTTAACTCAACTCTTATGAAGGAAAACACCGAACTAAAAGCCGTGGTTGCCAAACTTGAAGTAATTTTGAGCAAAAAAGACTTAGAACGGGGTAAGACCAAAGAAGAGCTTCAAAAGACAACTGAAACTTTGTCCAAATTCAATACGAGCTCATCCAAACTTGAATCCATACTTTTGATGGGAAGAGATGACAAGAAAGGTTTAGGGTTCAAAGATAGTGTGTACGAAATAGGTGAACCTTCCAAGCCGACTGTTTTTGTGAAGGGAAAGGCTGATACATCTCCACAACCACAATCCAAGTCACCAATCAAAAGCTCTCCACCGAAAAGACAACCTGCTGCACCTATCCTTAAGAAAAGAAAACGCAGGTACGTATGTCATTACTGTTTTAAGTCTGGTCATATCAGGCCCTACTGTTATAAACTCAGGGATGACCGCATGAATCAAAAGCCGAGGCGGATGTTGCCCCAAATGTTGCACCACACTTCCCGCAACACCTCCAAGAATCGACCCACAGTAAGACAGGTTTGGGTACCAAAGATAAAAATTCACTGTAATGTTGTTTATACTTCATTAAAAACTAACACTGCAGGTTACTGGTACTTTGATAGTGGAAGCTCACGCCATATGATAGGGTCACGAGAATATCTCATCGATTATGTTGAACAAAAATGTGGCAGAGTAACCTATGGAGGGGGAGCTAAAGGAAAGATTGTTGGAAAGAGAACTTTGAATGTTGAAGGACTACCAAAGCTCCACAATGTGCTCCATGTTGAAGGATTAAACTCAAATTTGATAAGCATAAGTCAATTATGCGATGATAATTTGCATGTCAAGTTTAATAAACATGCGTGTGAAGTTTTTGATGCATCTAACATATGCATCATGACAGGTACAAGGTCTTCGGACAATTGCTACCAAATAGGTGAAGAACTTTCATGCAAACATGCACAAATCACTGAACTTGACCTTTGGCATCAGAAACTCGACCATGTAAATTTCAAAACCTTGAAGAATTTGAGTAAATACGAGGCAGTGCGAGGTATGCCTAATCTTTCATCTGGAATACCTTATGTGTGCGGTGAGTGTCAAAAAGGAAAACAGACTCGCGTGTCACACCTGGTGTTGCCAACATCTGAGACAACACGCTGTCTGGAGTTACTACACATGGATCTTATGGGTCCTATGGAAGTCGAAGGCTTTGGAGGTAAAAAATATTCTTTTGTATGTGTTGATGATTTCTCACGGTTTTCATGGGTTAGTTTTATTAGGGAGAAATCAGACACCTTCAGTGTGTTTAAACAATTGGTCACAAGAATCACAAACTTCCATAATTCAAAGGTGAGAAGGATCAGGACTGATCATGATAAGGAATTTGAAAATTCTTCATTCTCATCGTTTTGTGACAGGAAAGGGATTTCACACGAATTTTCAGCACCAAAAACCCCGCAGCAAAATGGCATTGCCGAACGCAAAAACAGGACTTTGCAAGAGATGGCAAAGGTGATGCTAGCTTCAAAGAATGTTTCAAAGCGTTTTTGGGCAGAAGCCCTTAATACAACTTGTCATATTTCAAACATGGTGTATTTAAGAAGTGGATCAACCATGACTTCTTATGAAATAATCATGGGAAAGAAGCCTAATCTTAAATATTTTCATATTTTTTGTTGTGTTTGTTACACTTTAAATGACAGGGATCAACTTGCCAAATTTGACTCGAAGAGTGATAAGTGTTTGTTTTTAGGATATGCCACTAATAGTCGAGCTTATCGCATGTTTAATTTAAGAACTGAGACTATTATGGAATCCATTAATGTTTTTTTTTATGATTGTGCAGATCTCAAGAATAAAACTGCTGAAGATGACATTGAAGACCTACTGGAAAATCCAATCTCACTGGAAAATGCAGGTGTTGGCCCAGATGTTGCAACACCTAGCACAACACAAGACACCAAAGCTACCGAATCTCAAGAAGATGCTAACAGTGATGATGAAGCAGTAGATGATGGACAGAGTGTACCGACTAAAATCCAAAAAAATCATCCATCATCTCAAATAATTAGAAGTGTGCAAGGTGAAGTTCAAACCCGAAAGAAAGAGAAAGTCGATTACCGAAAGATTGTTGGACTAGTGTGCATGAGTACCATGTACTCACATGTCAGATTTTCATTTTTTGTATCTCAATTTGAACCTAAAAATGTTGATGAAGCTTTAAAATATGAGTTTTGGATCAATACAATGCACGATGAACTTGATCAATTCATTCGAAATGATGTTTGGAATCTAGTTCCACCTCCTAAGCATGACAATATAATTTGAACGAAGTGGATTTTTAAAAATAAAACTGATGAGTCAGGAAACATCATTCGAAACAAAGCAAGGTTGGTTGCTCAAGGGTACACACAGGTTGAGGGGGTTGATTTTGATGAGACCTTTACTCCTGTTGCCCGCATTGAGTTAGTCCGACTATTGCTAGCCATTGCATGTTACATGAAAATCAAACTGTTTCAAATGGATGTTAAAAGTGCATTTTTGAATGGTATCTTGTGTGAGGAAGTATATGTTAGACAGCCTAAAAGATTTGAAGATCCACATAATTTGAATCATGTATACAAGTTGAAAAAGGCTCTCTATGGTTTGAAGCAAGCACCACGTGCTTGGTATGGAAGATTGACTGAATACCTACTTGAAATTGGCTTCAAACGAGGTGAGGTAGACAAAACTCTCTTTATTCAAAAATCCAAAGTTGAGATCCTTATCTGTCAAGTCTATGTTGATGATATCATCTTTGGTTCTTCATCCCAAAAGCATGCTAATGATTTTGTTGAATGCATATCTACTACGTTTGAAATGAGTATGGTTGGTGAATTACATTTATTTCTTGGTTTGCAAATCAAACAAATGCATGATGTCATCTTTTTGTGCCAAAGTAAGTATGTCAAAAATCTGATAAAGAAATTTGCTAATGAGAACACCAAGCACATGAAGACACTTATGGGCTCAAATGAAAAATTATCCAAAGATGATGCTGCCGAAAATGTTGACAACACTCTATACCGCAACATTATAGGAAGTCTCCTCTACTTGACTACTAGCCGCCCTGACTTAATGTTTAGTGTTTGTTTGTGTACTAGATACCAATCTAATCCTAAGATTTCCCACTTAAAAGCCGTAAAACGTATCCTACGATACATAGCCGGAACCATTGACTTAGGATTGTGGTATACGCACAAAACCAACTCAAATTTAGTAGGATTCTCAGATGATGATTGGGCTAGGGATTTAGACGATAGAAAAAGTACTTCTGGAGGCTGCTTTTATCTTGGAAATAACTTGATCTCATGGCATAGTAGAAAACAGAACTGTGTTTCACTTTCAACTGCTGAATCTGAATATGTGGCAGTTGGAAGTGGTTGCACTCAACTTTTGTGGATGAATCAAATGATAGAAGATTACGGACTCAAGAGTGAACCCTTAGTTGTGTACTGTGATAATTCTAGTTCTATTAACATTTCAAAAAATCCAATACAACACTCTCGAACAAAGCACATTGACATAAGGCATCATTTTATTCGAAATCTAGTAGAGAAAGGATTAATTCGAATTGAATTTGTTGATACAAATAACCAATTGGCTGACATATTCACAAAAGCATTAGACTTTGAGAGATTCTCCAATCTTAGGAAATCTCTCAGCATGTGTTATGCCTGATCATTCCTCGATGTTGTCTCAGATGTTACAACATCTCGGACAACATCTAACATGCATGTGCATTTTTAGGACTTAGACATTCTGCATTCTCATACATTCTGTGATATGATGTGTTGAAATGATGTTGCTTTATCTTCTGTAACACTTACAATTCCTTGTTCTATCTTGCAAAACACTTGGACGTGAAAAGTACTCTAATTGAGTCACTAAGTAGTGAAGGATAATCATGTACATCAAGAGTTTGTCCCATGTGAAAAGTGATTTGAGTAGATTAAAAATAGTGATAAACGTGTCTTGTATCAGAAGAAAAGATTGGAAAAAGCTACCTAAAAGAGTCCAATGAAGACTGTACTTTTAGTGTGAGAGCTACCTCTTCTGAAATTAATACAAGAAATCAAAATAGAAGAAATTGGAAAAAGCTACCTAGAGGAGTCCAAAAGAAGACCGTTCTTCTAGTGTGGGAGCTACCACTTCTATGATCAGAAAGTTGCTAGGTCACTAAGTGTGCATGAAAAATCAAAATATTTTTCAGGAATTGGACGTGTGGTCAGAAGATGTTGCCAACATTTGTGACTACACTTCATCTGTACACATATCTTATACGTGTTTCATGTTCCTTTTTTGTTACATTGGCGGTTAGTTTTCAAGATGGTTCTTCAGTTTGCGGAGGGAGGAATGAGGTCATCAAAGTTGCCATTTCCTTCTCTCATATACGGTATCCTTGAAGCACAAGGATTTATTCGAGATATCGACGAGCAATCAACCAATGAGAGTGAAATCCTGAAGATCATTCCTGCTCTGTTAAAGGGAAATAGGAAAATAGACCTTCCCTGGTCCGAACCCCATCCTACTGCTCCTAAGTCTAGCATTTCCCAGAGCTTTACTTCTACTCCACCAGCCGATGGAGTAGTGAAGTTCACTGTAGCTGAAGTTCAAGCTCAAATTGATCATGTCCTTACCAAAATCTTTCAGGCTAAGGCTGACATTGCATATTATGAGGACCTGGTGGCAAACCACAGGCTACTTTTGGAGGTAGGTGTCTTTCCTGGACAAAAAAAGGGAGATGAAGCTGGTCCATCTGGGACCAAGGTCACTAACGAGCCAGAGGGTTCTGAAACTGAAGAGGAGGATGATGGTGATGAAGAGGATGATGGGAATTAAGTGTTTTGGTTAAAAGTTGATCTTTCCTTTCTTATGTGCTGTTTTATTTTGCTGCTGTTTCTTTGTATGTTTTTCTCTGCGCCTGATGTATTTACTTAGTGAACTGTTAATGAAGTGGTGCAGGTGTTGTGTCAAGTGTTTCCAACAATTCTAACAACACCCGTGATAACCTTATTTTATTCAGGGGGAAAAATTCTCTAACTCAGGGGAGATGAATTGAGCTAAACAAGGATAAATGGGTTTGATCTCATTTTGTCCAAGAAAGTCAAAAAAGAGGAGATTGAAGGGAAATAAGAATTCCAAATTTAATTGATTTAATTCCTAAGATTTAAATGATTTCCCTAATATTATCTTTTCCTTATTGATTTGATTGAATATAATATTTAGTGTGATTTTGCCTTTCTAAGATAATGAGATAACTAAGCAAATATATTTTAGATATGCTATTTATGATAATGGTTTAATGAGATATGATATTAATGTTTAAAAAGAGTTTATTTCTAATTAAACTATTGCTTTCCTTGTGCAATAGGTTTCCTTGTAGAGATAAAGTTTACATCTATAAATAAGAGATCAAGGACATCATTGAAGCTCTCTCCCATCTCGATCATACATACATACACGCAGTTGAGTTTTTCAGAGAAAATATTCTGCAAAGATGTTGCTGGTTTGAAGTGGGCTATTGCACGTGTTGCCTTGAATGTTGGAAACATTTACAGACAACATCCGTGACGAAGTTGGCTGAAGATCGTTTTCGTGGCTCCTCTTTTGGCATCACTTTTTTTTTTCTTGATTAAGTTTTTGTTCTGGTTATTTATTTTTAGAAAGCATTTATTTTCTCAAATCTGTTGAGGAAATTGATTTTTGTGAAAATCACTAGGGATAGGTTTGTGTAAAAGATTGAATTTTCTAGTGATTAATTTTTGCCATAAGACACCGCACAAGTATAATTTAATCTTGTCCATCTATTTATTTAAAAGCGAATTTGTGTTACAAACTTTAATATTCTGCTGCATGTTGTCTTAAATGTTGTAACATTTGACACAACACTTAATTCTAATAAAACACAAATTCACGATTTTACTATACTACTGATTGATTTACTTACATATGTCGAATAATATACCTTACAACCATGTTTAAGTCTTACTTTTTCTCTCAAAACATTTCTTCTAAGGAGGCGTATACCCTCCATCTTCGACCTTCCATGCATAAATCTGAATTGATTTTTTGTCACCTTACGTTCTCTTCTATCTTAATTTTTTTCAATCACCCTTTCCCAAAGTTTTATGGTATGACTCATTAGCTCAATGTCACTATAATTCATAGAGTTTTGTATATATCCATTGTTTTTAAACAAGGGAACTACTATACTTTTTCCATGGGTTGGGCATTTTGTTTGTTCTTCATATCTTGTTAAATTGCTTTGCAAGTCATCCAATGCCCACCTCGATAAGAATATCATTGGGTCTTATTGTACTTTCGGTCTTCATCATTTTCAAAGCTTCATCTACCTTTGAAGTTTGAATTCTTTGATAAAAAAACATTTTCTTAAATTTCATATGAGGCTGATTATCTTGACCTTCATTATA
>NC_133313.1:1412760-1459718 GCF_012295235.1 Primulina huaijiensis
GAGTGCAAGTCAACCCCGTCTCTAATCTCATCGCCTTTTCTGTTTAAGTGGAAGAAAAGTGAGAGAAAAATGCTTTCATGTGCAATTGTTGAGGAAAATTAGTCAATATTTTGTTGCAGGGTCCTCAAATAAAAATTCTCTTTACATGGAATCTGTTGTAAATTCGGACCGATCTTGAGAAGCTAATGCATACCAGTTTTCAAAAAAATAAATTATAAATTATAAATTTGATTAATTTCATTATCAGGTCAAATGCTGCCAAAAAAGTTGTAATTTTGTCGGCAAATTTTTGAATAAATGTATCTAAATGAAAGCAATGAGAAGAGGTAGGTCATTTGGGGCTGGCATATGGTACCATTGTGAAGAGTTCTAAGTCAACCGCATTATTTCTTCTTTGTAATTTCATTCTCAGATCTAACTCCACTATTCTACATCGAAATCCCATTTCTTCTTTAATCTCATTCCATCTTTCTCTGTTTCAGATAACATAGGGGAGCATATCCACGTTGGATTTTCCATCTCCATTCGCTTGTTTTCTAATGGCAGACTGTTGGTTAAATCCGCTTAAATATGTAAAAGATGTTGGCAAATTCATAGTTACTGAGGTCATTTGACCTCCCGTCAAGCTCCATATCAATTATTGGTGGTGCTTCGGCGGAAATGTTCAAGGCCTGAGGGATGAAATTGGTTGTTTGGAAAGGGAAAGGCGCAATGTGGAGGGAAAGATTGAAGAGGCTCGGCTTCGTGCCGAGAGTGCTACGACTGAGGTCGAAAACTGGTCAAATGAAGGCACTCAGAAGCTTGAGGAGGCGACGAGGATTTTGCAAGGCTGCGATGTTCTTAAGCGCTGGAATATAATCCCGCGGTACTCGGCGGGAAAGAGTGCCAAAGAAACAGCAGAAGGCATCGCAAAACTACGAAAAGAAGGAAATTCGATTAGGATTACTGATCCAGCCCCTCCGGCATCAATGGTATCTATCTCTCATGCACCAACTTTGGAGTTTCAATCGAGAAAAAGCATGGAGGAAGACATCATCAAGTCTTTGAAAGATGGCAACGTCCGCATGATAGCGATTTGCGGCGCGGGAGGTGTTGGGAAGACAACTATGGTGCGAAGAATTGAGGATAGGGTGAGAAAAGAATTTGATGAGGTTGTGACTGTAGTTGTCAGTCAACAAACTGACAAGACTAAAATTCAGAATCAAATTGCAGAAATATTACGTTTGGGTTTGAGCGAGAAGACTTTGGATGGTAGAGCACATAAATTGCGCACCAGGCTAATGGATTCGAAGAAGAAACTCATAATATTTGATGATGTTTGGAAAAGCTTTGAGCCGGAGGATATAGGAGTTCCTTACGGAGGATGCAAAATTATTTTGACATCTCGGCTCAAAGATGTATGTGAAGAAATGGAAGCCGATAAAGTTATTGAAGTACAAGTCTTAGACAAAAAAGAAGCTTGGACACTTTTTAGAGAGAAATCTGGTGATTCCGTGGATGATTTATATTTGCGTCCCATAGCAGAAGAAGTCGTAGCAGAATGCAAAGGTTTGCCAATTGCGCTTGCAACTGTTGGTAAAGCTCTGAAAAATAGAAGTATAAAGACCTGGAAAGATGCACTTTTACAACTGAGAGGTGCAAACCCAACGAATTTCCCGCAAGTTCTTGAAAATGTTTATATGCCTCTGAAACTGAGTTACGATTTCTTGGAAACTGAAAGTGAGAAGTCCCTTTTCCTGCTATGTTGCTTGTTTCCCGAAGATGATGACATCCGGATTGAGGACTTGGCTTTGCTCAGCTTTGGGTTAGGCACGTTTGAGGGAATCAACAATATTGAAGATGGAAGAAACAGAACATATCATTTATTGGAGAGGCTTAGAAGTCGTTTTTTATTGATGACTGGTAGAAATGAAGAAGAGGTAAAAATGCATGATGTTGTTCGTGATGTGGCTATTTTCATTGGTTCAAAAGAAAAGAAAGGGTTTTTGAATGTGTGCTCGATGGATTCATCTCGCAATTGCAATTGGATGTCGGTGGAAATTTCAAATATTGCCAATGCCAATTTTCCAGTTGGGTTGGATTTTTCAAATCTTCGTCTCTTGATGATTCTGAATTCCACTTATTCAGAATTTCCTGAAGGATTTGATGTCCATGTTATTTGTCTTAAAGGAATGGAGGAGCTGACGGTCTTGTATTTTTCAAATCAAAATTTTCAATCACTTCCATCCTCTCTGGAATTCCTAAAAAAACTTAGAAAGTTGCACTTGGAAAATTGCGAGGTGAAAGACATATCAATTGTTGGAGTGTTAGCAAGTTTGGAAATTCTTCGCGTCTGGCGCTGTGACGAAATTGAAGAGTTACCAGCAAATGTTGGGGAATTGAAATTTCTAAAATTATTAGAATTGAGGGATTGCGAGAAACTCAAAAGAATAGTAGCTGGTGTCATATCAAGCTTGGTTGGGTTGGAAGAATTGAAGATAGTTGGTTGCTTTAACAAATGGGAAGCAAAGGGAAATGTAAGCGAAGAAAGGAATGCTAGTCTTTCAGAACTTGAGTCTCTCAGCAATTTGACTTGCTTGGAGATTGATATATTTGATCCCAACTTGCTCGCCCAAGAGATATTGCTTTCAAAGCAAATAAGAAGATATCGAATACGTGCTTATGAGGACCGATATTTATTTGATGCTTTCAAAGCAGTTAAGAAGCATGAGAGAAGAATCGCACTCCATTTACCGAGAGACGTGACAGTTGGAAATTGGATTCGAGGACTAGGAAAGAACACCCAGTCGCTAGAATTAATTGGAGATGGTTCAAACGATTTTAATCTAGGTGAGATCGAAAGCTTGAGGGAGCTCGTATTTAAAAATTGTTCAACGGTGGAGAAATTGATGAATGCAAGCGATTGGAAATTCCCCATGTTGGAGCACCTGGAGCTGAGAGAACTCGGAGAGTTGGAAGAGATAATTGATGGTACAATTCCAGAGGGATCCAATTCCTTCCAAAATCTAGAATATGTAGTTGTTGAAGATCTTCTCAAGTTGGGATATTTGTGGAAGAGTCCAAATCAGAATGTTTCACTGGTCAACCTCAAGCTCATATACATTCGCCATTGTCCCAATCTACGATATCTCTTCTCAATGGCAACAGCAAGGAGTCTTGTACAACTACTAAGCCTTGAAATTTCTTTCTGTGACACGATTGAACAAGTGTTGTGGAATGAAATGGAAAGCAACACAGAGGCTTCTATTATTGAGTTCCCAAATTTGAATACACTGCGACTGTTCTATCTGCCAAACCTTTTAGCTTTCACCCAAGGAGTTGAAACCATAAAATTCCCCCAGTTGATAGAACTAGAAATCGAAGACTGCCCAAAGCTCCGAACCCAAATCGACCAATGCCCAACCGGAATGATTGAGAGGCTCCTCGTTCGTAATCGTGACACTATAGAAGAAATATTTAGGGATGATGGAAATCGCCATATCATATTCCAAGAATTGTATGAATTGGCACTAGGTGATCTGCCATGCCTGACAACATTCTACAGAGGTGTTGAAAGCATCAAGTTTCCAAAGCTGAAAATGTTGACGATTGAAAATTTGCCGAGGCTGAATAGTTTTGTGCCAATAGATTCAGAAGCCACCCACGACCAGAATTCTCTTCATTTCTTTTGCAATAAAAAGGTACGTCTTTTCTTCGTATTTTAAATAATATAACGTCATATGTGTCCAGATGCTAATTAATATACAGATCGAGAAACAAATATTTCATCGTTATTGGGTTTGAATAGTATAAGGAATATGTATAAGATTCATATACTGGTTTTTGTTTTTTTATTTTATAATCATGGAAATTGCTAAAATAGAATTTCTTTGAGATTTTTTTTAATGTTTTGTTGCATCAACAAATAAATTGTTGATATTTTATTGTTGTGCTATTTGTAATTTAGTGTTAGCTAGCAAAATGGGAAGTGATTATGTTTTTATACAGTTTTGATTACTTATAGTCTATTTGGATTCTACATTTACATTAAAATGATTTCATTTTGAGCAATCGATGAAATATTATATAATTTGTCTATCTTTTACAGGTTGAAATTATTGGCCTAAAGACACTTGATATATGGAACATGCCCGATAAAATAAGCAATATGTGGTGTCGCCACATCCCAAACAGTTTCTTTCATAATCTTGAGGACTTGTTTATATTTAAAGTTGATGGCATCAGAAACTTAATATCATCTTCAATAGCAAAAGCTCTTGTTAATCTCAATACACTACATATATACCATTGCAAAGAGATGATTGACGTGATTGAGGATGAGACACATGTAACTGTTAACTCTGTCTTTCCTAATCTGGAATATTTGTATATTGAAGACAATTGTAAGTTGAGAAGTTTTTGCCAATGGAAGCACGCATTTGAGTTGCCATCACTTGTCGAAATTCAAATAACTGATTGCCCCCTGATGAAAATTTTCACTTTGGGATCGTTAAGTACGCCAAAATTACATCGGTTCCAGATAAATGGCAAGGACATCGAAATGAAAGACTTGAACGGTGGCATACATCATTTCAAAAGTACTAAGGTAAGTTTCTACGAATATCCATTACATAACTATCATCTTATTACAATGTATATTTGTTGTTTATATGTTGCATATGTTAGACTGAATTTTTGTTTCAGTCAAAAAAGTATGACCCCTCTTTATATTTTGTCTTCATATTCATAATTATACTAATGGTTATGATGTACTGAACTTGTATATTTAACATGTGTCAAATTCATTGTTTTGATAGGTTAGCATTTTTATTATTGTAATATGCTAAGAGTATACTTTTTCTTTCGATATTACATGCCTTTTATTTGGTAAATATGATTTACTCATTGAATTATCGTAATTACTCTTCATTATGATAGGCTAATCCTAAATTTGTTTATTATGAAACTGCTACCTGATCGGGGCCTTGTCATTTCGCTTAAATGCGATAATATATAGCAGAATGCAAACGAAGATGAGAACAAGGACGAGAACAATGAGGATGAGAAGCATGAGGACAAGAAACAGATAGAAGGCGAGGAAAACATTGAGAGCAGCAACAACAATCGTATGTGAGGTGATGGTATTCAAATTGATTTGTTTATGTTTTGCTAGTTTGGATTCACTTGGGTGATATCATAGGAGGAAGCGTGATAAGACAGCAAGAGCCTCTGATTTCAGCAAGTGCTCTGTAAACCCTTGTTTCTTGTATCTAAAAATAATCTTCCTTTCAAGTTGGATTTTCTTGCTTTAATTTGTCATTCGATGTTGCGTACTTAAACCAACATATAATAATGTATTTTGGTTGACTTTAGATGTTAAATCTTTCTCCAAGCTGCTTTCCCTGCTTCTAATCTTGTTTAATAAAAATATGAGGTGCATGCAACAGGTTGTTGTTAGCTTAATATGAATATTTCAAAATTCTGCTTTAATATATTTCCACATTCTTGCATTCAAAATTCTGCTTTAATATATTTGTGCCTTCAATTTTTGTTCTTTGTACTTTATAAAAAATATTGTATGTAGTTCAATCCTTCCCCTATACATCCAGAATCACCCTATATAGGTATACAAAATATTAGACAACAAAAAAAACACACTAACCATATATGTAATAAATTAATCAACCACAATAGTATATGAAATGACAAATATGGTGTCAAATCGAGTTGAACCTGAAATCTGGCCCGAAAAAATAATCAGGTCGGGTTCAAGTTGACCATAGGCGAAATCCCACATTGCCAAATCACGGGAGAGATACTGGACATCTAAATGAGCGTGTAGCAACCTCTTGTGACGTGTTTTAAAACCGTGAGATCACGGACCAAAGCGGATAATTTCACAAATGGTTGGGCCATTGCAAACAAATGTACAGTATCAAAACTATAATTTTACCCATAAATTACTGATCATTTGGATGATATGGAGTCTACATTTTTGCTTACCTTGAAGAAAGTACATTAACAAGCTGCTGGCTTAAACACGTGTTCTAAGTAGTAACAAAAATCGCATNTATTTTAAAATCAATTTGTTATAAAAGTGACTTATTTATATGTAAAATAAAAGAAAATATAAGATATAAATATGAAATATTCATTAGCAATTATGAAGAAATACACTAATTTTAGTAACAAATTTTAGCAGCAACAAAAAAAAATCATGGGTAAATTGATAAATTCAACATGCATTAATATCCAAAGGCATTTAAGATAGACAATAAATTATAAAAGAATCCATTAAAAATTTATTGATTTAATTTGCTAAATTAAATGAATAAGGGTATATTAAAACATTCACCATTAGAAGTGATATATTTATATGTATGTTAGATGTTAGATTTTACTAAGAAATGTAAATAAATAATTTTTCTGGCCTAAAATTTAAAAAAGAAATAGGAATGTGTATTAATGTCCAAATCCATTTAAGATGGACAATGAATTACAAAAAACTCCTAAAAAAATATATTAATTTAATTTGCTAATTTAAATTAACAAGAAAATTTAATTAAATAATTTTTTTTGGCATAAAAGTTAGGAAAGAAAGAGGAATGTGTATTAATGTCCAAATTCATTTAAGATGGACAATGAATTGGAAAAAAAAACCTTTATTTGTTTGCTAACTTAAATTAAATTAAATAAATGAACAACGACAAATAATAAAATTCACAAATGAAAGTGATATATTTATATGTATGTTAGATATACAATCAGCAAATAAACTGTTGATATTGTTATCGTTGTGCTATTTGTAATTTAGTGTTAGCTAGCAAAATGGGAAGTGGT
The DNA here is from genome assembly GCF_012295235.1 of Primulina huaijiensis. Taxonomy (NCBI): domain Eukaryota; kingdom Viridiplantae; phylum Streptophyta; class Magnoliopsida; order Lamiales; family Gesneriaceae; genus Primulina; species Primulina huaijiensis. The sequence continues at coordinate 1,419,580 of NC_133313.1, forward strand.
TATATTTTTACAGTTTTGATTACTTATAGTCTATTTGGATTCTACATTTACATTAAAATGATTTCATTTTGAGCCATCGATGAAATCTTATTTAATTTTTTTATCTCTTGCAGGTTGAAATTATTGGCCTAAAGACACTTAATCTATGGAACATGCCCGGTAAAATAAGCAATATGTGGTGTCGCCGTATCCCAATCAGTTTCTTTCATAATCTTGAGAGCTTGTTTATATATAGAGTTGATGGCATCAGAAATTTAATATCATATGCGATAGCAAAAGCTCTTGTTAATCTCAATACCCTAGATATAAACTATTGCAAAGAGATGATTGACGTGATCGAGGATGAGACACATGTAACTATTAATTCTGTCTTTCCTAATCTGGAATATTTGGATATTGAAAGCAATTGTAAGTTGAGAAGTTTTTGCCAATGGAAGCACGCATTTGAGTTACCATCACTTGCCAATGTTCAAATAGTTGATTGCCCTTTGATGAAAACTTTCACTTTGGGATCGTTAAGTACGCCAAAATTATACGAGTTCCACATAAATGACAAGGACATTGAAATGAAAGACTTGAACGGCGGCATACATCATTTCATAAGTACTAAGGTAAGTTTCTACGAATATCCAATGCATAACTATCATCTTATTACAATGTATATTTGTTGTTTGTATGTTGCACATGTTACAATGAATTTTTGCTTTTGCTTCATTCAAAAAAGTATGACCCCTCTTTATATTTTGTATTTATGATTATACTGATGTTTATGCTCTGTTCCCTTAATGTAGTGGATTTGTATGTTCAACATGTGTCGAATTCATTGTTTTAATAGGTTAGCATTTTTATTATTGTAATATATGTAAGAGTATTTTTTTTCTTTTCAATATTATGCCTTTTATTTGGTAATATGATTGTAATTACGTTTCGTTATGATAGCCTAAATCCTAAATTTGTTTTATTATGCAATTGTTGCCTAATCGGGGCCTTGTTGTTTTGTTTAAATGCGATAACATATAGCAGAATACAATCGAAGATGAGAACAAAGATGACTACAATGAGGATGAGAAGCATGAGGACAAGAAAGAGACAGAAGGCGAGGAAAGGATAGAGAGCAGCAACAACAATCTTATGTGAGTTGATGGTATTCAAATTGATTTGTTTATGTTTTGCCAGTGAAAGGAACATTGACTCATGATTCTAGATACACGTATTAGCTTCTCCTATGTTCCAACGTGTTCCCCCTTCCGCAGCATCAAGAAGTGCAGAGGCGAGTGGTAAGTTTTATATCACCTAAACTTGTATCCTAAACTCTTCCTAACTAGTTTGGATTTACTTGGATTATTTCAGCGAGTTCATGCAACCCTCCATCTGTTAGCCCTTGTTTCTCTGTATCTAAAAGTAATCTTCCTTTCAAGTTGGATTTTCTTGCTTTAATTTGTCATGCAATGTTGCATATACTTAAAACCAACATATAATATTTGATGCACTTTTGTATTTATCAAACAACTTGCCAAGAATCTATTCCCTCTCCTTTCTTGTTTTGTAATAGTCGGACCATGTTTTAGAATTCAGATGTACCAACGTGGAGTATTAGAGATAGCCTCATGGAAGGTCGAATTTTAGACATAGTTTGGTTCGTTTTTCAGAAAATTATGGTTTGGATTTATTTTAAAATCAATCAAACTGTAAAAATTGGTTTGATTCAAGTTATAGATTAAAAAAAATACCAAAAAATTTATGTGAAACTGTCTCACGAGTCAATTTAGTGATATGGATCTCCAGTCTAAACTAATTCATGAAAAACTATTATTTTTTATGTCAAAATTATTATTTTTAATAGTAATTATGGATCAGATCGACTCATACCGTGTATATAAATTTGTGAGACCGTCGTATAAGAGACATACTCAAAAAAAAAAATTAAAGCGATCCAAATCGATTACATGAATATAAAAAATTATGTGATAATGTATGTTCATGTAGTGTCATTTTTCTTTGATATAAAAATAATTTATTTGTTTTTTATTTATATTCTATTATTAATGAGCTTTGTAACTGTCCAACTACGTACATTGAAGATTTATTTATTGTAAATTTTAAGTCAAATAAACATAATTACAACACTAAAATTTTGGGTTTTTTATAAAAAAATTCTAACATGCATAAGTATTTTAATGTATGATTTTTATTTATAATTATTTTATTCCACAGTCAAATAAATTATCACTCAACTTCTATCAAATCTCAATTGTTATTTTTTCCAATTTGCAATATCTCGTGCACTAATTCATTGTAAAACTCAAAAATTAAAATTAGTCATCAAAACCTGACCAAACCAAAATCCAAGGTTTGGTTTGGTGATAAAAAATATTTTTGGTTTGGTTTGGTTTTAGATTCTATAAAACCTATCAAATATGATGTGCTTTGAATTTTTATCTAAAATCGAACCAAACTTGATTATTATAAACATCATTTTGATAGGTAAAACAACAAGGACCGAGCTAAGAAAACCTCTAAATTGTAGCCTTGTAGGGACAAAAATGCGGCTCATAAACTTGATAATTTTTTTAGATATATTATATTCTTTCGTATATTGCCACATAAGTCTATTTAATCATTAAATAAAATTCATAATATATCTTGTGAGCTTAAATTAGAATCCACTAATCATTGTGATTAATGAATACCTTTTTGTTAAAAAGTTTTATATAAAAACTTTGGTCCTATATGTTATATTTAAGTACGGGGCTTAATCTTAATTGTTATTGTTTTTTTAATCCATTTCTTAATTACTTTAAATCCAATCAAATTCAAACACAAATATCAAATAATTAACGATGGTTAAACAGGTTTTATGATTCCCAATACTCCAGAATATGCACAAAAGTGCTAAAAGATAAATCCGGCCTTTCCGACAAAATGTATTTTTTACTATGTATATTATCTGTGTAAATTTCATATATAATCATTGTCACTTTTACCTTTTTCTTTCTTGATTTGTGGCGATGGTGGCATGCAGAATAATACAAAAATACGACCATGGGAAATAAAACATTCAAACAAAAATATATAAATTCACTATTAACAATTCTAAATTTAATTTAAGGTTTTTTTTTAATGAGGTTGAGCTCCCTTTTGCGTGATCCCCGATTGTTTGACCTTCCGGTCAAATAGCTCTAAAATAAACACAAACAAAAAGATGAGAGAATTTTCCGACGAATTTCTCCGACACTCAATTCAGATAAAATAAAAGAAAATATGAAAAATATGTGGGCTAATAGTATTGAATACAAGGCTAATACAACTGTAGATTTGATAAATTGGTATTTATAGTGGTAAAGATGTCTTTAATTATAGCCGAAATCTATCGAATGTATGAATCATTGTTTTTCTTTATCTAAAAGAAATCCAAAATTTATTAAGATCTTTTAACTCATCATAATTTATGGTTTGGGGTCCAGCTATCATTCAAAAAATTTCGAACNTTTTTTTTTTTTTTTTTTTTCAATTTTAACTTTTTTACTTGTTAAAAATCAATAAGTGAAAATAGTACTTTCGAACTAAGTATATATAGTTTAGATTTTTTTTAAGAAAAACAAAATTTCTTTTTCATCTACTCCAAGAAGCACCGAGTGAAAGAGGAAACAAGTTTCCTTGTGTATCTGCATAAGATGTGAATCCCAAAGACGAACAAATAAGTAATAACATACATGCATCCTTGTATAACTTCTTATATAAATTAATGACCTTTTAACATATTGTATTTTAAAAATAAAATGTAAGTAATAAATCCCTCATAAAAGGAACAACACGTGCTCGATTTTTAAAACATTGGGTTTTAAAATATTTTAACAACACACACAAGTTTTTATCCCGCTAAGTAGTTGTCGATTATATAGATCCTCCTACATAATTATTGACTATATGGATCCTCCAACGTAATTATCGACTATCTCTTGGTACATTCTCATTTATATTTAGATAATACATATCATGTTTAATCATTTTTATCCAAGTCTTTTTTAGTCTCCTTCTTCACATATTAATATGGGTATTATTCATTGTTCACATCTCCTAACTAGGGCCTCTATCGGTCATTTTTGTATGTGTTAATACTATCTCATGTGTGTCTCCCTCAATTTTTCTTCGATAGGTACATTTCCAACTTTTTCTCTAATATACTTGTTTATTAGTCTATCCATTATTGTATGTCCGCTCATTTACCTAAGTATTCTCATCTCCGCGACTCTAATCTTTATTCATGTGTTTGCTTTTATATATGAATTTTCTTTTAGTATGTAAATTTTATACACACGCACATATATAAAATAAACTGGCTTTGTAAATAAGTAGGTGCAACCCAGATGGCTGGACACTTACATATCTATCTATACCAAGTGGTGGATGTTTCGATTTTTGTAGCCCCCTCAGTTCAAGTTGTTGTCATGGACTTAGTAGATTAATTGGTCCATCTTCAATATTTTTCGATTGAAGTTTGAATTCTTTGATAAAAAACACATTTTCTTAATTTTCCTATGAGGATGATTATCTTGACCTTCATTATGAAGGTGATGAAAATACCTCTTCTGTCGCTCTTTTATTTCCTAGTAATTCACAAACACCCTATTTGACTCATCTTTGATACATCTTATTTGATTGAGATCCCTTGTTTTCCACCCTGTTGATTTAGTTATTCTGTAGATCTTGTTTTCCCTTATATTGTATCATGTTGTCGATAAAAGTCTTCGAAAGCTTTATTTATAGTTTATTGCGCTGCTTTCTTGGCTACTACATTTTTTTCTAAGTTTTACTCAGTTGAATTCCTTGTACCGCCTCATCCAGATCTTCATAAAACCTTTGTTTACTAGCGATGCATAAATAATGCGAAGTATATAAATGTTTTTTTCCTACTACATTTGAGTTCCTAAGGAGATGTAGTGGTCCTCGCAATTGAACCCTTGCATATTTGACATTACAACTGAGTCTCTATGGAGATGTAGCAGTCCTTGCCTAGATGTAGCAGTCGGAACTTGAAACACCTCCCTCCTCCCTTCTGGGGAACATTCTAGCAATAGAAAAATAGTTAAAGGGGGGTGCATGCATGAAAATTTCCAAAGTTCCCCCCTCCTTTACTTGGGCTTGGGACCGACCACGGCGAAATTTCTTAAATTGTGTGTGGCGATGAATGCAATTAGAGCACAAATACAAATAAATTCAAACCAGACCATAAAAAAAATAATAAAAATAAACCTGACATTTCATACAGTGAGTCAAGTAATAAATTTTAACATCTATTTTTTTTAATCATTTATGTTTTGTCTTAATTAAATTGTTATTTTTAGTAAAATGATTTTTAATATGTTATGAAAGTACAGAAATAAGAGTTCTTTGGCACTCATGTTTGTTTTAATAACAACGGATTTTGTAGGTGTTTCTTTGTAAATTTTGAATTTGTGATACCCTTGTCTCACATCTGAAAAATCAAAGATTTAAAATGAGTTTATAATGGCTTACAATGGACTTCTATAGCAACTTGGGTTAATCATTTTCGTAAAGCGAGGACGAATACGAAGTAGTTGCTATAGGGGCCCATTGTGCAGTCACGCAAGCGCGAGCCCGAGCTCGGGGCGTGACAGAATTAATTGTTGATTACGGCTTTAGTAGTTTGTTTTAATAACAACGGACTCTGATATTTTAACGCATCAAAAAGCTGTTATGGTACATAGGATATTTATCTAATATCATCAGCTAGGCTCTGATCCTTAAACAGAGTTTTCTGAAAAGACTTAAGAAAATGTTTGTCTAATACGCCTGAATGATTCAGTCTGATAGAACAATCAACTGACTTAGTGAAACAGTCACCTTCTGATATCATCGATTGACTTCCAATGACCAATTACACTTGAAGATCAGTTATGCTTTAACGTCAGTTTGGCTTGGGAAATTATTTACACATGAATATTGAGTTTCTCTTATGAATTCAATTCGGCTAGGCTCTTTTAAATATTCTCGTTAAATCAATAGATTTTTTGTAAAAAAAAAAAAAAAATCACCAAAACCTTAATTGGACCAACATAGTTTGGTGTGTGCAATCAATGTCATCGAATCAAACTTGGAAGCCACCTGGATGTTGATGCTGGATTTGACAATATCCAGAACCAGTTCAGTATTAGGGTAGTGGTGAGAGATACACATGGCCTTGTTCGAGGTGCGCAAGCTTGCTTTATTCGGCATACAAGTTAGGTTAAAAATACCAAGTCAGTTGCAATTCGTTGTCGTATGGATTTTTTCTTGACACTTAGCTTATCCAATGTTTGCATCTTCTCGGATTCTTTTGAAGTTGTTCGCGCAATGCACAACCCTAAAGGTGAACTTGGTCCACATGGATTATTGGCGTTGGAAATACGATCATTTCTTGAGTCAACAATCTTCTTTCTCTTCATCATATGTGAAGAACGGAAAATTGTGTAGTTCATCTTTTGGCTGCCAAAGCTATCTTGCTTCAATATTGGAATCTATAATGGTAAGATGGAGACATTCCAACCTCGCTCATTAGTATTTTAACTCAGGGCTTATTGAATTAGTTTTATGTGTGTCTCTTATAAAAAATAAATTTGATTTTCAAACATAAAATTAAACAATATGGGTGAAAATTAATAGATACTAAACCTATTATTTTTTTATTAAAAAGATAACAACATAAACAATTTTTTAAAAAGGTATATCATGCCTAAGAAAAAATAGTAGAATACTACAATTATAAAATTTAAGAATGAATTATTAATTAGAAAATCATACTTGATTTTATTTATATATCTCAATCAGTAGTTGAAAGATGACTTGGACACAAAATTTTGATTCTTATATAATATGTTTTGCTAAAGGTGATGGCCAATATATTTTGGATGGATTTGGAGAAGAAGATAAAATAATAAGTTAAATAAGCTTTTGTAAGAGATGAGAAACGGATTTAGATCTTCTGTTTTGGCTGAAAACACAGCACTCATTTCGTCTTACAATTTTTCAATTTTATCTGATATTGTATGAGATCCATCAGATGATCAAGTGATCATTTCGTGTAAAAAGTGCACAACATTTAATGTTGTGTTTTCAGGTACAACAGAATATCCAAATCCACGAGAAACTGTTGAAAGGAGTAAATGACGATTCATAAAAGGAATGACGATTAATAAAAGGAATTTGAGTTTACTGCCTGTTGGACCCGACTCGTTACTCACTTGGCCTACATAATCCTAAATTTCAAATTTGGGTGCAATAATAATTAAATAAAAACTCGTCATCGCGTTCTGTGGGAATAAATTATTTCAACTTTTATACGAAAATTAAATATAAACGTTTTACACTTCATATTGAAATTATATATACATGGAAATATGTCGTGACAAGAAAAAATGATATATGATTGTTATTTAGATGACAAAAAACTCATGTGAGATTGTCATATGAGTCAATTTTATGAGACGAATATCCGATTTTACGAGACCCAATCCTTGAAAAGTATTTATTTTTAGGTCCAAAATATTATTTCTACCGTAAAAGTAACATTTTTTGTTAACTATATTATGGAAAAATATTGTATAATGCTTATTTGAGTGAAAAATATTAGATAGACCGGGTCGACTCGTCTCACGAATATAAATATATGAAAATATTTCATAGGAGAGCTACTATATCTATATTAGTGACCCTTGCTTATATAATTGAACATTATAATTTTTATTATTTTCAAATAATATTTTTTCTACATTTTTATCTGGGTAATAGACTATCTAAAAATTTAAAAATATAGATAAAAATATGAATAAATTTAAAAATATAGATAAATGATGATATAATTGTAATTTTAAATATGACCTCACAAAATCAATTAAAATTAGTTAGTGTAAGACTTCAACTTTAATTAAATAGTTAGATAATAAGATTATATTACTAACACTTTACTAACCTATGTGTGCAAGATAAAAAAAAATTATTTTATATATAAATAAACTCCATTTTAGTTAAATTTTTTTGAAATTTTTTTGTACAATTTGACAATATAGTGATAAGCACAAATTATTTTATATTTTCTCATTAATGTATATTTTTGTAAATTTATAAACTTATATAATATATGCATATACTCAAGCTATTACATTTCACCAAAATTAATAAATAGTGAAGTACAACTCAAGTAAATTAAATTATACACAAAAATTTATGTGAGGCGGTCTCACGAGTCAATTACGTGATACACATATCTCATATTTGGATTATCCATGAAAAATATTACTTTTTATGTAAAAAAAAATATTATTTATTATTATAAATATGAACATGATTAACTCATCTCACTGATAAAGATCTACGAGATCGTCTCACAAGAAACCTGCTATTAATTATATAATACACCAAACGTTATGTTTCAATCGTTTTTTCGACAAAAATAATTATAGTTTTCAACAATTATTTTTCAAAGTGCAACTCAATTTTTTTACATTTTTGATAGGTCAATCCTCATGTTATGAACATTATGTCAATTAGGGGTGGGCGTCGGTCGGGTCGGTCCGATTTTTCTCTATAACGGTTCGGTTTTTCGGTTTTCGGTTTTGAATATATCTGGTCCAAAACCAAACCATTTTATTACGGTTCGGTCCAGTTTTTTTGTAATACGGTTCGGTTTATATGGTCGGTTATATACGGTTTTATAATATTTTGTTAAGAAATAAAATTATACATCACTTGATGCTTGATGAATGCAACACATATAAAAGAAACAACGACAGTAGATGAGTAGAACATGTGTGATTACAATACACTTATGACTTAACAATCCAAGTTTCAATAACAATTTGAAATACAATTTCAAACAGTAGCTCTTCAATAAAAGGATACACAGTCATTACACTCCAATTCTAAGACTCCAAAATGCACATAGATTTTGCATATCAAATCTCAATACATTTAACAATATGAGCTTCGATAACAATTTGAACTTCCAATTGTCAAACTCCAAAATCCTGTTTTGCAAAATTAGAAACAAAAATGACATTAAATTCATCACAATGGTGATTATGAATCACAATCTTGGAGCATAACTTAAATATATATAAACTTACTGAAACTAACAAAGATCTTTCCCATTTATTAGCTCATTATACAAAAAGTCCTATAATTAAATATAATATGGCCGGTTCGGTTATTTCGGTTTTCTGGAGATCAAAACCGTAAACCGAACCGAAAAACCAAAATTTTTAAATTTTGAAACCGTAACCAGCCGAAAAACCGAACCATTTAAACCGAATTTTTCGGTCCGATCGATTATTTCGGTTTTAACCAAACTATGCCCACTCCTAATGTCAATTGTTAATAAATTTTTGAAAAACATATGCACAAAAGCGTGGAACAGATAATCCTGTAATGTGTAATCTACCACGAGTAATTAACTATATCCTGGAAACACAAGGCATCGCCGCCTCGGCAGTCATCCGACCTCCGCCTCTCCGCCGCCGCGAGTAATATTCACCTTCTCCGCCAATTCTCTACTCTCTATCACAAATTATTACAGTAATTACAGTTACTGTATCCGATAATTTCACAATCTTTAGTCCACTTCTTCGATCTTTATCTTTGAGCTAAAGACCCCCAATTCAGAGTGCCTAGGGCATAATGATGGAGCAAATGGAGTCGTTAACCCTAAAAGATGATTCTTCGAATGGCTCAAAACCATATTTCGACGACCCTCTCTCTTCATCTTCGCAGTTTGTGGAGATTCCGACTGATGATTCTGGTGATTTGCGATCTCCCCTGCACAAACAGACGCCAATCCCTAGCCACAACTCCATCAACTCCATACTCGAGCCCCCTTCTTATGCGGAAGCTGTTTTTCGATCCTTTGACTCGGATCAGGTGGATGCTTCTGATATCAACGGGCACGATCACGCTGGATTGGAATCACGTTCTTTTTCATCCGATTTCCTTCGAATCTCTGTTTCGGATCCGTTGAAGGAGCAGGAGGTATCTGGGTCGTTGGTACCCGGAGGAAGTTCGTATTTTTCGTACTTGATTACGACTTTTACAAATTTACCTGAGTTTAACGGGACAGAGTTTAATGTTAGGAGGAGGTTTAGAGATGTTGTAGCCTTATCGGATAGGTTAGCCGAGAGCTACCGTGGTTTTTTTATACCAGTAAGACCGGATAAGAGTGTTGTTGAGGGTCAGGTGATGCAGAAGATCGAGTTCGTCGAGCAGAGACGTGCTGCATTGGAGAAGTATCTGAGGCAGCTCGCTGCCCATCCAGTGCTTAGAAAGAGTGATGAATTACGGGTTTTTTTGGAGTCTCATGGGAAAATGCCATTGATGAGGACTACGGATGTGGCATCAAGGATGTTGGATGGAGCTGTAAGGCTTCCGAAGCAGTTGCTTGGTGGGGAAAGTGGGGTTGGGGCAGCGGATGTGAGTGAGGTGTCGCAGCCTGCCAAAGGAGGGATGGATTTGCTGAGGATTTTCAAGGAGCTAAGGCAGTCAGTGGTTAATGATTGGGGTGGGGCAAAGCCAGCGGTTGTTGAGGAGGACAAGGATTTTTTAGAAAGGAAAGAAAAGTTGCAGAACTTCGAGCATCAGCTCAGTAGTGTGTCTCAGCAGGTTACACTACTGTCCTCTTTGATTTTGCAATTGCTACTATTAAAGATTGTAACTTGATAAACTTGGCCATATTTTTGTTTTTAAATTAAATTCTGAAAATTTTAATCTATGTGATTGTTGATGATGTTTTGAACAACCAGTTGGTTCATACTGGAGCATGGCTTATGATTCTTACGTCTGTAAAACAACAAAATATATGTTAGTAGAGATGGATTTAACATGAATTCAGAAACAGCTGTTTCTGAGTTAGGTGGAATTATGTCCGCCATTTTGTCTTGCCAAGTTTAAGACTACCCATCTCTAAAAGCAGTGGGAGTGACATTGGAGAATTGTCGATGACTTTTGTCTGAAAATGCTGATGACATAATTATTTGTCAAATGGATATGACAATTTTTTTCAAATAAGGTAGTAGCTGCAGCTGGTTGTGCTGTTACCATTTTGCTTGTTTATTTCTTTGAATGTGATGGTAAATCAGATGTTTTAGAAATTGTATTTTGGAGGGAAAACTCTTGATCGTGGAGATGTTTCTTGGTTGAATGAAAATTAACATAATGGATGAACACTTTACATTTTAAAATGACAAGAATATTCATTACCATAAGGCACATTGGCGTAGAAAATAAATTTTGTTGATATCAAGAATGTGAACATTTACCCTTTTTTTTAAAAAAAGAATGTGAACATTTATACGACATATTTCATTATGGAAGATTAATCAATTTTTTTTGGAATTTTGTATGTTCTGTTAATTGTTTATGATATTTGCTTTAGTATTTGAAATTTTGGAGTGGTTATCGGAAATATATTTGCAAAACTCATGGTCGGTAATCTTCGGTCAATATTCATGTGGTCTCTATTATATTTACAGGCTGAATCTCTTGTCAATGCTCAGCAAGAGATTGGGGAGACAATGGGTCAACTAGGGTTGGCTTTTGTCAAATTAACGAAGTTTGAAACAGAGGAAGCTACTTATGACTACCAAAGAACACGTGCTGCAGACATGAAAAATGTGGCGACTGCAGCTGTAAAAGCAAGCAGATTGTACCGGGAATTAAACTCTCAAACCGTTAAACATTTGGTAAATCAACCGGAGTCCCCTTTATTATTGAACTTTGAATCTCGATGAATGCAATGCTATGTTTCGTACTTGTAACTTTAAGTGCATTCCAATCTTTCCATTTGTGCTCTATTTAGTTTTTTTTTTATAATTGTTCGAATTTATGGGGTAATATTTAATTTTCATTTTATAGTTTACTTGCTTCATCTTTAAGTAAAGGTCTTTGACCAATACCTGTTGGTTTAGGTGGTAAGAAGTTCAGTTATCCTAGAATATGGTCTCAGAATTAGTCTGGGCCCAACGTGGCTTCAGTATGAGAGAGTTAGACAGAAAAAGTAAAGGTTTTCGATCGCTTGTCGTCAGATGTTAGTCTTACTGAATCTTTTTTTTAATGCAGGATAAACTTCACGAATATCTTGGGGTGGTGCTAGCTGTCAACAACGCATTTTCAGACAGATCTAGTGCTCTGCTCACTGTACAGACCCTTTTGTCAGACTTAACATCATTAAATTCGAGAATTGAAAAGCTTGAAGCTGCTTCATCGAAAATATTTGGTGGGGATAGATCAAGGATTCAAAAAATAGAAGAGTTGCGAGAAACCGTAAGAGTAACTGAGGCCGCTAAAAATTGTGCTGTCAGGGAGTATGAAGGAATAAAGGTATGGTCTCTAGTTCTGGTGGACTTGATGAGAAAATAAAAGATTGTCATTTTGTTAATGTTCCCTATGCCTGTTAAAATTCTGTAGTCTAAATAAAAATTTTCTTGCTAGATGTATGTATATCAAGTTGCTCATTTTACTTGTAATCCATAAAAGTTGATATAGACTCCATTGTTCCTCGACAAAAATCGATAGTCTCGAGCCAATGCGTAATACTTGCAGCATGGTCTGAAAACGGTCGAAATCCTTGATATGTTGATATTGTTACCAAAGACAACAAAATTGCGTTATAAAATGCTTCACCTTCTCCACTCTGCCTTGAGATAACAATTCATTTGTCTAGAAGATTCCTCTGTGTTATTTGATTTGATCAGATATTTTCAGAACAATTGCAATTTGTCATATGATTAAAAACTGCAATTATCTGGTCTGACCTTTTGATTTTTACAGAGTACTGTAATTTTACTCTTCGAACTAACACAATCAATGATGCAGTGATTATGATTTAGCTAAGTACTCCATAAATTGAAATGTATATCCTCATCGTTTTCGATTTGTTAATCGAGCATTGCTAATTTGTAGTTGAACTACATAAAATTTCATATTTATGAAGTTTTTATTCATCCATTAAACTTATGAATGGCCATACATACAGGAAAGCAATAAAAATGAGTTTGAGAGACTGGACCAAGAGAGGCATGATGATTTCTTGAGCATGCTGAAAGGATTTATTGTTAATCAGGTATTTTGTTTTCTCCGGAAGTGAATGTCATTATAGACCTGATCTCGGTTCAATTTGAACTGTGAATTGTAACCTGACATTGGATCCTTTTGGCTCGAAAATCAGAACCGAAATCAAGGACTTGTGCTAAGATATCAATCCTTAAAAATAAGGAACTGGAACTGGAACCATACACCTCTCTAAAGTTCTTGAAAGCCCAATTACAAGTAGACAGTTTAGCCTAGGTAAATAAATTACTTGAATTATATAATTTGTTCAAACCTTGTTTTTAAGTTTCTTTAGTTAATAACTTGTATTATAATAATCGAATAGTTAAATTTAGTTTGATTTCCTCAGAAGTGTCTCAAATTTTTATGGACTGTTAAAAAGTTAAATAAGTATCATGTTAAAATCAGTTCAAACCATTATTGAAATGGAACCACAATTGAAACATCTCCTGTCTGGTCGCGCCTCTATTGTAATGGTCCATTTTAGAATCGTGATTAGCTTAGTACAATTTTGTTAGCATTATTTTAATGTCAAAAAGATGATTTTTTTTGCTTTTATTACCAAAATCACACCTAATATGCTTTCTCAGTAAGAACTTAAATGCACTAGTAATATATGACTCTCCATCCTTTTGAACTAAGATCACTAATTTGTAAGGAGCTTGAACAATCTTGATTCTTGAGAAGGTTCTATTATTTTTTCAGTTTTTTATTATTTTCCTCTGGACTGCAATCACTGGATTGAATGTGGTTGCCTTTTGTGGCATCAGAGAGAAGTAACACATGCTCCCAATGTACACTCCGTGACACCGTTTGTCAATGCTTAAGCATTGATGGCTATCTTTACCCTTTGATTCCTTTACTTCTGTGTCACAAATTGTATTTTCTTGGTATGGAAATGATAATAGGCTGGATATGCGGAGAAGATGGCCGACGTTTGGGAGACCGTTGCTGATCAAACACGTGGATACATGAAAAATTGATCATTGCCTCTATGCAGGCTTTCTCCCTCAGAGCCCCAATTCCTTCGATGGCATCCCTTGTATTTGAGGCATCTAACGCTGCACAATTACACCCACATATGACCTGGCCGTAGCTCTAGATTGTCCAGGTTGTTTTGCCACTTTTCTTTGTTGATGTAATTTGTTAAGAGACACTCATCAAGAACCACCTTTTTTAAAGTGGTAGTTTTCGTGGTACGTTGTCTATGTATCTCTTGATTTTACTCATGTAAGCATTGTAAGGTTCTTTTGATCTGGGATTGTTGATTTGGGCGACGGATGTTGGTATTTAGGCTGAACCGAGGCTTCTCGTACTCGAGAGTCGAGATTGGCTAAGGCTTAATATATTCCATTGCGTTTATGATATAATAATATAGATAATTCGAAGATTGATCAAAAGCCATAGTATCATAAGCGAAGTGAAAGAGTGTACGTAGTTAACTGGTACACTTGAAGATTGGGTTGAGATCGAGCAAATAAAAGGTCGCATTCTTCAATAATTAAAAAGAAAGAATATTCATTAATAGTTGTACATGGTTCGAGGCATCTTGGTTTTTGGTGGGTAAGTCATCGAAATTTGGTTAAACTTTAATAAGTTTGATTATTTTTTGTATTTTAGTTTTTTTTCATCGATGTGATGATATAACATCGGATATATCATTAATATATGTTATCATTAGTAATATTCGATGTCGTGACAACATTATACGACAGGATATCAACACTAAATTGAAAAAAGATTACGAAGTGTACCATATGAAAAACCAAACAAAGCCAATTAATTTGTTGATTAATTTTTGCAATTTTCCCATAGGGGAAGGAGACGCGTGTCGACAATTTCAAGTCGCTCTATACCGATATTCTGATCAGATTTAAATATCACGAGAGAGATAATTCTTGTTTCAAAGAAAATGTTGGGGTAGGCTGAAGTCCTCCACAATTTCCTTGCACTACCCACAACTTTGGCTTCCGAACCCGAGCATTCGAGCGAAAGTCACGGGGTGAGGTGGGCGGCGTGAAACGTGAATGGAACTCCCGAACTTGACTTTCGAGAGAGATCCGACTGAAGGGAGGCACTTCAAATGAAATAGATTGTCGCATTCTTTACGACCATAGTAACAAAACCTTGTGTCGCTTTGTTCCTCGCAAAACTCACATAAATTGTTGTCATCAGAGTTGGCGATACCAGTACAAGTAATTTGGTAAAGAGGATGTATGTCGTATTTATGCTTGATCTTTCCTGCACAAACGTTGTCGATGATGAAATCACAATCAAAACATCGGTACAAAATACCATAGCCTGTCTTCGGATCAGGACAACATTTCTTGATCGTATTGCTTTGATTATTGACAGAGTGTAGAAAATGCTACATGCTTGTGTGGCGCATGTTCTATAAATGGTACAAAAGCACATGTAATATGCAAAATTCAACACAACTTATGCGATCCGGGCGAAATGGATGAGCCGGGTCGAGTGCTCCACCGGATCTGCTATCAAGATAATGAAGGGAATAACAGCAATGTAAGATACGGCTTTCCCTGTGACATGCAGACAAGGAGATGAACTCGTGAATGTGCGCCGGAGGTGTGTCCGGCGTGGCCACTCCGATGCTTAAGTCAGTGGATGACTCAACAAAAGACCAATGTAACCAAGTGATGGTTGTGATATTGGTGTAAGAGTGTAAGCAATAAAAAAATGAATCTCAAATGCAAAGAGAGAACCTTTTATTTATAGTAGGAGAAGTAATGATGACCTCGTTTTTCGTGCTACCTACTAATTATAGTAGGGTGGCTGATTGTACCCTATATCCTGACATGTCAAATCTCATACTAGTCACATCCCGCCTGTCAGATGTTGTCAACCACCTAGTGTCAGAGATGGGACACCCGTCCACACCCTATTCTGCTAGTACACTTGAGTGTGGTGCTCATATCGAGGTGGTTCGGGTAGAAAGTCTCGCGGAAGCTTGTACGAGAGCTAGGGCATCCAATAGCCCAAATAGAAGACATCCCGGGCGTTCAACTGCTCGGCCTCTAGTGACCCTTCTCGTAGGTTCTCCCCAACTTGAGCTATCCATTCAGTGTCCTGGGTCGTCCGTGACCTGTGCTCCCTTGTAGACATCACCAATTGTCTCGGAAATTTTCCTAAAAGTCCGGGCACAATTCATTCCCCTGACCCGGACACAACCCATGACCCGGGCTATCCCAGGGATATCAACAACCTTCATCATCATCTTTAAAATTGTAGTAAGAAAATCCGTTGCCAAGAAGACAGCAAATGGAACAAAGGCTTTTTTTACTAGCTGGAAAGAAGAGCTGGACATAGTTGATGGAGATGAAAATGGCATCTGAGCAGGCATAGAATGGAGGATAAATGCATGCTAGCTACTTCGTTGTTACGACTGCTCTCAGTCAAGTTTACGATCAAACGCGGAATTCCCACCAGAGTTCAGTCCTAGTAAATCTCCTACTATCCAACTCTGATCCAGTCGTGGAAGATAACTAACTCCTAGATATTTCTCTAAAAAATTAAGAAAACATACCCTTCATCTTTTCAGTTGAATATTTATTAGTGGAAACGTAAGAAATTAAGATTATGAAGTTCATTATCATAAGTCCAAGTATTAAGACAATTTTTTTTTTTCTAATTTCTTTTATGAACAGTTTTGTTTCTAAGAATCAAATAAAAATGTATCTGTCTCAGATTAAAAGTTATAGAGTTCTTGTTACAACTTGTAAAAAGAACTCTATAATATTAGAAGATTGCAGATGCTGCAGAAATGGAAGATGGTCGTCCAGTATGAGTTATATAGATCCTTGGAGAATAAAGCAATATTCACCAACACATTCTACTTTAGTCTTTCATATTAAAGAATACTAATCGGTGAAGTAAGGATATGTTTCATATTATCCTCGTCAGCTTCTGTGAGTACGGATAATTCATAAAGAAATAGAAAAATATTGTTCTTTTTTTATCCCTACGTTTACATCTATATGATTTTGGTTCATATATCATAAAAATTGAATCTTACTTTTTCAACTTTCATTTTTTTAAAAAAAAAAAAAAATTGGTCTTTTATTTTGCAATTTAGTTCTTTTTTCCATGTAAATGCTTACATCTTAATGGACAAATCAACGTCGTGGAAAAAAAGACCAAAATTATGTTGGGAGAACAGATATGATATACTAAAAATGTAATTTGATAATTTATTGGTCCAAAGTCGCAAAAAGTAAAACATAAAAAGTTAAAAATTGCCATTTTCCTTACAAAAATTTGTGACCCAATAATAATAAGACATATATGTATAAACTTTTTTTTGAGAATTTATATAATGACTTTAAGTTCTTGGATTCTTTTAAAAAATAGAAAACGTTTTTCTTACTAAAGTAAGGTGCCTGTTATCATTCAATTTTTCATCTTTATACAACCACCTTATGAAAAGTATTTGTTAATTAGAGTACTAAATGACCAAGAACTTGCGTAAATTTTTAATGATACGTTAAATAATAGAAGAGCAAATATATTTTTCTACCAAACAAACAATCGTCTCGTCTTTTCCATCAAAGTAGAATGGAATTAAGATGGATTAACATCTAGTCAATGCCTGAATCCTTGAATGAAACACACCAATTATATATACAGACTTCACACTTAAATTTGGAACAATGAAAGAATAATGGAATACTATTATTAATCTACTAGAATTCTTCAATCACTAGGTGATGGTACTGCTCCAGCGTCATCGCCTGAACTTGTAGCCGTTTCTGGTCTAATCTCTTCCAGTTGCTGCATAATCTGACTCGCCTCTGGTCGAGCCGAGGGCGAAGGATCCACGCAATGTAATGCCAGTTTCAGAGTATTCAACAACTCATCCCCAATTACTGAGGCATCCCTCATCAGTTGAAGATCAAAAACTTCATTAGTCCACTCCTCTTTCACAATGGAGGCAACCCATTGAGGCAAATCAACACCGTTCATTGCCTCTCCCGGGGACTTCCCGGTTAAAAGTTCCAACATGATCACTCCTAGACTGTAAACATCAGTCTTCGTGGTGGCCTTCTTGAGTTTGACAAGCTCCGGTGCTCGGTATCCCAGTGCCCCTGCAGTGGCAATAACGCTTGAGTTTGTAGTAGACGACATCAACCGGGAGAGCCCGAAATCTGCTATCTTCGCATTTGTGTGCTCATCAAGAAGAACATTGCTTGATGTGAGGTTTCCATGGATTATATTGACATTGTCGTGAAGGTAGATCAGCCCTCTCGCCATTCCTTTAGCTATCTTCATTCTATTTGACCAGCCAACGGGTGTTTCCGGGGCACGAGCTGCATTAAGAATGAGCAGCTATTAAAGTCTGTTATTCCAACTCCTTTTTATGAAGTCAAAATCAATTCAAAGTTAAACCTGCTTCTTTTCCAAAGATAGTCCTTAAAAAACCTTTTGCCAGTGTATTTTTTAAGCTAAGTGACTCTATATCCAAACTTGCAATTATGGATCAAAAAGTTGAATGAGAATTGACTTACCATGTAAATAAGTTGCAAGATTTCCTTTAGGCATGTAGTCAAAAACCAACAACTTTTCACCTTTTGGACCTAAATAGTAAGCTCTAAGGGAGAGAAGATTAGGATGTCTGATTTTCCCGAGTGCATTAACCTCAGTCTCAAATTCCCTTTGCCCTTTAGTAATCTTCTCTCTCAATCTCTTCACTGCAACTTGAATTCCATCTTCCATCGTAGCTTTATACACTGTTCCATAAGTGCTTTTCCCCATTATCTCTGCAGTAGCACACAAAAGATCATCTGCACTAAAAACCATGGGCCCGTCAAAATGCACAAGTTTCCCTCCAGTTTCTCCACTTGCTTCGACTTCACCGGCAGGAGTGCCCTTTTCGCCCTTGGCAGCAGCAGCCGCTCCCGCGGCCTGTCCCTTTTTAGCTTCTTTTACCATTTTTCTTTTTCTTATCAAGCAGCAGAGCAAAATGCAGCATGTTATTACGAGAATTATGAGGAGGATCCCTGCTGCAATTATAATAATATCTTTGGTACCGAGTTTTCGGACTCGTTTTTTCGGTGGTGGAGGAACTTCGGAGGAAGGTGAAACGGGACAAGGGGTTGTAGGACTGTATCCACATAGTTCAAGATTGCCAGCAAAGGCGCTTGAGTTGAATCTTTGAGTAAGTTTAACAGGAACAGGACCAGAAAGGTTGTTGAATGAAACATTAAAGGAATCAAGATTTGGTAAGTCACCAAGAGAACTAGGAATTTCTCCACTAAGGTTGTTATAAGACAACTCAAGCTCCTTGAGAGACGAAATGCCGCCAAGCGTAGCCGGTATACCACCAACTAATCCGTTATTACTTAAATCAAGAAACAAGAGTTTCTGCAGATCAGACAGACTACCAGGCAAGCTCCCATTGATGAAATTGTAAGAAAAATCAATTGTTCTAAGGCTAGAGAGGTTGCCAATATCCTGAAATAAAACTCCACTCAGTTGGTTATGACTAAGTGAAATTTCTTGAAGCAAACTCAACCTGCCAAAAGAAGAAGGAATCCCCCCACTGAAAGAATTGTGATCAAGTGCCAAAGATTGAAGTTGAGACAAATTTTTCCCATCATTCCCCCAAGAATCTGGAATTTGGCCGGAAAGATTGTTGTTTTGAAGAGCAAGGAACATAAGTGAAGAAGATTGTGTAATACTAACTGGGATTTGACCAGACAACTGATTATGACTAAGATTAAGCCTAAACAACTTAGTAGAGTTAACAATTGTAGAAGGTATTTCCCCAGACAAAGAATTATTACCAAAGTCAATTGTTTGAAGAAGGGGACACAAACCAAGTGAAAAAGGGATCGAACCAGAAAGTCTGTTGTTGAACAACTGAACACCTCTGAGATTAGGCAAAAATCCTAAAGAAATTGGGATTGAGCCTCCAATAACATTGTCGTGAAGACTTAGTTTCCTTAAAGCTTGAAACTGCCTTATTTTTTCAGTGATTCTACCACCCAACCCTCTCCATGGAAGCTGGATTACTATTACCTGGCCCTGTGCGCATTTAATCCCTTCCCAACCACCTGAACAAGCTCCATAACCAGAGTCATTCCAGCTTCTTAAAAACCCTTTTGGATCAACTAAATCATGTTTTAAGGCTTGAAGGGCTTGGTAATCTGCTTGTGTGACCACCACACCATCCCAAGATTGGCTTGAAACTGGGACAATGACACAAAATAACAGCTGAAAAATCAAGAAATTTTGGGGGAAGAGGAGAAGTAGCTTTCTTGAAAATGGCTCATATTGAATCTTCCACTTCTCCTTCTCTCTATCAGTAAAATGAGACCGAACCTCATTTTCTTGAGATGGACTCGGGTGTAAACCTCCGGAAACGACATTCTTGACATCCATAATCAAGAAGAAAATTTCCAAAATCTGGTATATGAAATATATGTGAAAGAAAACCCAGCCTTTGGTTGTTAACAAAAATATATACTACTCTTGAAGTGAAACATGAGAAAGGAACAGTACGTTAACAAAGATTTTGGATTTAAAATATGAAGTGGGGAGAGTGCCAATAATCTGTGGGGTTTTGTGTAACGAGGCACGTGAATTGGTGATATTTTTTATGAGACATCAAAGCAAGTAAATAGCATTATGACATATATTTAGTAGCTAAATAAATATTCATTTTAAAAAAAATAAATATTTAAAAATATGGGTTGACATAAAAAAGTGTGTAGTCCAACCACATACGGAAGAAACTTATCTTATATAAAATATAGCAAAATTGATGCATATGATATGATAAATAACTTGTATTATACTAAAAATATTTGATGTTGTATACGACACGAGGGAGAATTTTTTGTTGTCCTCCACAGGTGAATTCGATCTCTTCTTCAAAAAACTAAAAGATTAAACAGATATCTCATATTATAATATCGATTCATACCGTAGTTTTCAGAATCCATTATTTTCATTTGATCATACTACACATTGTGAAATTTACTCCACCTCCACTGTCAACAACTTCTGATTTTAAAGAAATGATTAAATTTAAAGAAGTTTAGAAAAATTAGAAATGAACAGTGCAGAATACATAATGCACTAGCCGATGGTTCTTTTTCTTCACTGCCCTGATGCTCAACGGCTAGTTTCTTGATTTTATTGCATGTAATTTTGCACACAAGCCTAGGGATTTTTTTTTTCTTTGGCTTTTTGGGAACTTGGGTCCAATAATTACTTTAATTTTTTGGTAGTAAATGAGGCTCCCCTCTGTCCCCATTGGCTTCCAACGGCTATCTTTTTCATGTGGGGCTGGTCAACTTTTGGTCATGCTGTAATAGGATTTTGGGGTTGGATACTTGGACCCCCAAACAGCATGTGGAATGACAAGAATGTGCTTGACATTTTCTGTGAGCTTGTGATGTTTCTTGGAGTTTTTTTGAGGTTGTTTTTGTCATATATGGAGCTTTTGCTACGGCTTGTTGTCCCTTTCGTAGGTTTATTAATTTAAAATTTATAGGAAGAAAGTCCTTTTTGTTAGGTGATAGAACTAAGAAGATAATAGGACAATGATCATTAGTTCAAACATACGAGGTTAATTAACCAATTTTTTTTAATGCAACGATGATCGTTGAATTAATCGTAAAGATAATATCTTTTTGAACTAAACCGAAGTGAATTAGAGTGTTTAAAATATTGAGTTCCAAAGGTTACGGCCTTTAAGGTTTAATTAGTAAGTTAGATGGCATTATTAACCATAAAGATCTTAGGAAGAATTATTCCAATA
The DNA here is from genome assembly GCF_012295235.1 of Primulina huaijiensis. NCBI lineage: Eukaryota > Viridiplantae > Streptophyta > Magnoliopsida > Lamiales > Gesneriaceae > Primulina > Primulina huaijiensis. The sequence continues at coordinate 1,441,454 of NC_133313.1, forward strand.
ATAGTAAGTTTATGTTGCATATGAATCTTGTTTTCTCTATGCATCAGCAGTGGCCTAGTTAGAATTTTAGAATTTTTCGTATAAAAATTCTAGTAACAATTTTTTTTAATGCGGAATATAATATTTTTATTATTTTAAAATATATTTTAGTAGATTTTTTTTTTAAAAAAAATAATTTGTAAAATTAACATTATTTTCATATACCATAGGATGTGTTTCCTTAAATAATTAATAAATATCTTCGTACTAGTGAACAAAAAACTAGTATATAAGACACAATTGCACAAGTTCGAACATAAAAATATTTAGCTTAAAAACTACTTAATTTAGATAGTTTTGTTTTATCCATTTTTATTTTTTTTTTTAAAAATATTTTGAGGGAAAAAACAATTTTTAGTATTCGGATCCAATAATGAAAAGTAATTTTTATAATTTTTTTAAAAAGATGAAACATAAGCCCTAAAAGCCATATTTTTTAGTTTTGACTTTATTTTCTAAATATATATTTTTTTCAAGAACAATATGTCTAAATGCGACCTTTCTTGTAAAATCAAAATATTATTTTAAATCTAATTTATATATCTTAAGGAATTCTTATTTTGTTGAAATTTTGGCACCAATTTGTGGGTTCCAACCCCTCAACCACATGAACTTCAGGAATCACAATCATTACAAAAGTTGATTCCGGCTGTTGGTATTGGCATAGAAAGTTTGTCTGAATATGTAAAATGACTATTCCATGGTATTTATACGAGGTTTCTCTTTAAGAAAGTCTCCGAGATTGTTTAGTTGATAGTATATTAAAAAATATATAAAATTTTAGAGGAAAATTACATTGTTTTATGAAATGGTATGATTGTACATTTTCTTGATATTGTTGTTAAAGATTGAACAAAAATACTAATCATCAGTTGACCCTATGGCTGCAGTCTCGGACATTTGAAAGAATACTGTCGGTAATATAAGTCAAACAAGTCTCAACTATATAGTTCATAAAAACAAATTTATTAATTATTCAGAAAATAGTAATTGCATAATTATAGCCCACATCGTGAGCAATAATGAGAATTCAATCCATTCATCTGTCCCATATATATATATATATATATAGCACATCAAGGAAAATCAATATAGGCATAACCAAGATTTCTTGACCAAGTTAGTAAATATTTAAATGATATTTTTCTAGTTGATAAAATATGTTTTTTTTAATTATTATATCAACTTTTTTACCATATAAAATAAAGAATTTCCGGGTAGCCCAAGTGTATTACACGCCAAATTGGATTTCAAGGATTGATAACATGAAAATTAGGATGTTAATGAACTCTTCTAGCAAATTAAATTAACAATTTCGTAAAACGACGAGGGAGATAGAATAATTGTTATATGGATTCATTGTATAGTTTCTCTTACGGGGAATTAACAAGAACACAAACAAATAGTTGTTATACAAGACAAAATCTTACGTGTGTGTGAGTCACCTATTGAATCAATAGGGCAAAATGCTGCATAACGAGAGCCACATTTTGAATCTGTAGAAATCACCTCTAGATTCTCGACACTGGTGGATCGAGGATTAGTCAAGGACTAGAACATTGCTCTTTGGATGAGTGGTGATTGTGATGAATCTATCCCTCATTGGTTAGAAAATTGTATTTGAATTGAATTATGAGATACATCTAATTTCTACAACAATCTGATTTAACCATTTTTGTAAAACGAACACATATCAGACTAATTGCTATAAAAATTCATTGTATGGTCGTGTTTGTACAGGATCGACCGTGTCTGACAAGCATACGATAAAATATGAAAGGGGAAAAAAATAAGAGCCACCTAATCCAACGCCTACCGACAAGAGGAACTTCCTCATCTGTGGTCCATTATGGACCGAAATTATTTCTATGAATATTAATTTCATGCACTACCTAGAGCATATGCATCACAATATGAAGTAAATTATGGAAAAATAATAGAATGATGCTACGTGTACATCGATATTTTTAAACTAATTTGTACAACACAAAAAATTCGATTTATCAAAATCTTACTATATATTGAATACAAAATCTCGCGATATAATGGTTGTAAATATCATTGTAACGACATTTTGATTGTATCTTTAGTATTATTCAAAATAATAATATGAATATCCCACTGTGAACGAAGTTTTAAGAAGCACGACTCGTGGCGAATCATAGAATTTAAGCATTATAAATTATAAGCTTAAAATGCTTAAACGGAATTTTGCATACAAATTGTTTTTATTGATGTTTAATAATATTTCTATTATATCAATATAAGAGTTGATAAACCAATACATAAACATATAAAATTAAAACTAAATATATACATATAAATTTTTTAAAGTCTTAAAGGCACAAAATTCAAAAAATTTTGCAACTCTTTGTTGGATTCTGACTCAATTTCATCCTTTCATCTAATTCACCATTCATATCTTTCGAAACAAGTTCATTTTTCATCGAGTTTATTTGGGAGATGACAAACAAAGCTACGATTCTTCAAGGGGGAGAATTTTAGATCGTTTAAAACCAAATTAAAAGTCTTATTTTTATTAAATAATCTAATAAAATATTGAAACGAGAGAAATGGACGTTTTACTAAACATTATATGTGCTTAATTAATAAATTGCAAAGAGCTGTCAAGGCACTTGGGCTGATACTTCCAACACGGGACAATTTGAAGGTGAATATCTTTTATTTCGAGTACAAAGCTACGAGTAACTCGGACGAGACCACTACCACTGGGCTACAATGCCCGGTCTCGGGAATATCTTACTCTCATCGAAGCCCGGGAACACAAAATTTGAAAACAGGTTAAGTTCGCCGTCGAGTTCAACATACCTTATGCATTGCCCTGTAAATATCTGATGTTCAAAATTTATTCTTACACATGAGATCCATAATCTTTTCTATAAACTCCATGTGTGAAAATGAATATGGATAATTGGATGCATCATTGGATCATGTATTTGGTGGGATTTTCATGTACTAGCCTACACAGTACTTCAAGCCAGTAATGGAGAAATAACATGAGAACTTGAACCTAAGAACAGAATTCTGGATTTGCAATGAAATAGAACATATCAAGACTCATTTTGTGACATCTTAATCGAACTAATCGTTTTCGATTTTCAAAGGAATGATGTTCAAAACTAAACAAAAATTACATGGAATTCGATTTGCCAAGGCCAGATATAGTCACCAAGCATGAACCTTTAATACAGCATGACAAATTTTGAAACCCGTTAATAAGTATGAGCAACTTCCTGTATAGCCATCCATTTTCGAGTTCCGCTTGACATAAAGTTCTCATTTGGATAGTATATAATCGAAATGGTTCAAGAACGCATATAGTAACACATCAAATTCAAAAAAGCTCATGTTTTTTGACTAATAGTAACAGTAAGGTATTTCAGAATTTGAAATCATCTGCCGACGAACTGTAGGAATACAACTAACTACCTTGTATTAGCTTGCGGTATATGAAATTTATATTATCAAAAAATATGGAAAATACGGTTAATGAGAGACTAAAGTTAGGTAATGCCCTTGTTGTAGATCCATGAGTCATCGGGGTCTATGCTCGAGGAGACCAAAAATCTGGGTCAACCGTTGACATCAGATCAGGATAGCAAGAACTCAAGCATGGAAACTAAAATGCACCAACATCATTCATCATACGGAATAAAAAACAGTGAAGTCAGATCATTATCGCACAGCTAATGACCTAGAGCTACCATAGACATAACATGGAAGATGGATTTGCGAAGCTTGAACAAATGATGATATTACATTCTAAGTACTGAATCTTTAGCATACAAGAAAAAACCCAATTGAATTTAACCGAAATCCCATACAACAATCTATTGAATAACTCAATCACGTTCGAAAAATCCTAACAAATGTGGGTACCTTGTGGGTACAATGCCATTCATCAGATCCAAGCTACACGTGCGCCGCAACAGTAGGCGCAGCGGCAGCCGCAGCGGAGGAAGCAGCGCCTCCTAGAAACGAAAGAAACCCAGAATTCATCGGCTCTTGCTCATCCAAAAACAGATCCTCTGGTAACCGGAAAGCGCCGTGCATGCAAACCACGGCGAGACCAACGAGCAAGGAGGATATGAGCAGCGATCCGACGCTGGTGAGGAACACCACAACAATGGTAGCCACCACCAGAATTCCCATAGTCTCGCGGTCCGAGAACGTGCGCCCCGCGATCACCACCGGCTGATCCGACGGCCGGAAAGCGTACAAAAACAACCAAGCGGCGAGGAGTGAGAGCAGAACGAGGAGGGAAAATGGGTGGGAAAGGAGAGAAAAGGCTACGGATAGAGCGAGGAGGGAGATGTAGTTGATGCGGAAGTAGGAGAAGTTTTTTCGGATACGGGATGCTGCATCTGTAAGAGAGTCCGGGCGGGCGAAGGAGGATCGATCTAGCAGTTCCGTCCAAGGGCGGCGCTGGGAGAATCCGCGGCGTATGTTGGAGGATAGACGGTGGATGAAAGCCCGGAAGGCGGGGGTGGCGATCGGCGGCTGAGATTCCGATTGGGGGTTGGAGATTGGCAGCGTCGGCGGAGAGGCCATTGGACGGAAGAGATGTGTAAAAAGTTGCGGCCTCTTCGTTCGGAATGGCTATTGGTTTTTTTTCTTTCCTTGCAACTTATTGGTTGTTCCCGATTTTTAAGGTAGTGATAAAATATAAAATAATGTTTAAATATAAAATAATGATTTATTAAAATAATTATTTTAATAATATTTTAAATAAAAAATCTTATTGTAAAAAAGTATCCTCCTTCAAATTAAATTTTAAAATAGAATTTAATTTTTGAAGAGCTAACGTTGTTATTCTATAAATTGTTATCGCACTCAACTTATTATTATTATTTTTGTCTAATTAACTATCTAGATTCTCTTCGTATAAATATTAGTTACCATTAATTTTTATTTATATTAAATACTATAAATGATTGTATTTTAAGATATAATCATAATTTGTCATATATAATTAAAAATACCCAAAAGTTTCGTCTAATTTTTTAATTTATATAATTAGAATCCGTCTCAAATTCTCTCGCATGACATGTAAATTTTGATTTAACCTCAATACTCGGTTGAATCAACTTAAGTTGAAGTTTGGTTTATTGAATTTTATATAATAATCATTAATTTTTATTCTATAGTTGGAAATAATATATATACAGAGCCGGAATGAATTCGTAATATACGAGTGTGACGAAACATATACGATTTTGAATTGTTATATTTTCTGTGTAATACAGAAATCAAGTATATAGGGGTTAGGCGGACGGTAAGTTGGCTGCAGATTTCACTCATCGAAAATGTTGTTCAAAACCATACAATGAAATGAAAATTAGTATCACAAATAAGAGATTTTCTCATCTTTATTTCATGGATTGATTATTTATACAAAAAGAAAATTCTACAGAAACTCATTAAACAAGAATTCAAGCGTCCACTGCAGCTCACTTCCATTCGAAATCAAATTATGGATCAGTTTACATCACCGGAAACAACTGGCGCTGAATACTCGTCGAAAATGAGACAACAGAAAAATTTGTAGGAATCATCATGGTCCCGTCGAAGACTAAATGAAAGCTACTTCATCGTGCGACTTACTTGATACCAGGAAACGATGGCAAGACAGCGATGAGGGGATCTCCATAACCTACAGCTTCTGCATATGCATAAACAGATTGAACAATAAGAAGAGTCGTCGATGAGCCGTCATACTGATTCTTGTTTTGGCTTATGTCTCCTTGTTACAAATGGTACAGGGATAAAAAAATTCAATGTATTAATCATGATCAGTTAAAAAATATTGTCAATCAAATGCAAACTCATTTCGAAAATATTTATACATTCAAAATATTCAACCATGCGTATGTGGCATGACACATGCGAAATCATCATAAAATTTGAAAATTTTATTTATAAGTTCTATACATAGACATTCAACAATACAACTCGTACTATCCTACAGGAATTCGAGTAAAACTCTTTTCATGTTGTAAAGTTGGAAGGCTATACCATGTGAATGAATTAGGTTTCTAGGTAAATTATGTCTGAAGAGATGAGAGTAGAGCTTATAAGGATGAGCACACCAAACTTAAGTTGCAAATTGCACTATCTTCCCAATAAGAAAGCTGAACTTGTCCAACTGATTAATCGGTAAGATAATGATATATATGCAAATAGTTTTCCCCTAGTTCCACTTGAAAAGAAAATATCCCACCACATCAATTCACAAGTTCTTTTACTCCGAAAATTGCAATGATCATGCAAACCTCTATCCGAAAATTATGACATTTTTCCGCAACCTCATTTGAAGCTGAGTGCTTTCATCTGAACCAGAATTTTAAGCAGGAAATCTTTGACTATCGGTCGAACTTACATCAGATTTATTTGCCAATCATGAGAAAATTAATGGATGATATTTTCGTAGAACTTAAAAATCATGGGAAAGGAAACTGTGCAAGCCATCATACCTCCATCATTGAAGAGAACCTTCAAAACTTCCCCAGCAACATCCGTCTTCTCAAAGATTATTTCCAGGATGACCAAAAAACAAAGAGGAAAAATCGTTAGTATATCATCGTGAAAGTAGAGTTACATTTTGGAAAATAGAAAATAAGGCTCACTTTGACAGGAAGTTCCGTGCCGAACTGATCCAAAAACCCTATCACTTGTCCCTCCTTGATCACATCACCCTATATTCAAAATCCGATTAAAGTTCATATGATACATGCAAATGTCATTAGAAGGATTACAATGGAGCACTTCACTATAGCAATGCTCTAGTAATAACACGAGTATTTCAAAAACTTGAGGCAAAGCCCTTATGTACATAGGAAGCAAGAAGAATCAATATTAAAAAGACAATGTAATCCCTCCAACTAGAGTTCACACTCAACAAGGCATAAACCAGTAGAGGTCCTGTAGCACAGGCTCGCTAGAGACGACAAAATACAGAATTCCATCCACAAGGTAATGTACTATGCGATTCATAAAGATTAGAACTTTCTATTGCACTATATGGAACAAAGTTAATAACAGCAAGCTGTCAGTTAGGCTTTTTATTACTTCCAAGACCCTTGAACTTCATTCTTAGAGGAATTTCTTGTTGAATATTAGAAGCTGCAAGATATCGCTTCATTCTCTACTCACAACTTAAGAAAAAAGTAAACCAAGTAATAATGCGAAAAGACACACCATCACTACTGCCGAGATGTAAAAAGTTATATGTAATTGAATGTTTAACTGCAACCAAAATACTTCACATTTTGATTCCAATTTGCAGAAATTGAGTGTTTGGGTGGGAAGGAGAAAAAATCTGTGACTCCCATAACTAAAGTTGGTATTTGCCAAACTGACAAAAATCCAAGATCGTTAATACCTGCCTAATCAAAATGAATAATAACACTAGCATAAGATAAAGTAAGAAAAAACTGCTTATTGAAACTCAAAGTAAAATAGAAAATCAGTTAAAAGGTAGTACCTCTTTACAAGCAGGTGGCTGCTTCTTTCCTTTCAAAGTCCTAGCCCTTCTGAATGAACCAACCTAATATTTAAAAGAAGGTGAAAAAGCATGTGTTGTCGTACATGGAACCACAAGTAAGCAATTGTACTATACATACCGTGGGTGAGGATACTATAACATAGCCATCAGATTTAATAGCCTCTATTGCCGCCAATTTGGCTGCCTTCTCGACAGAGACATTCGTAAAGGGACTCACTTTTTCAGCAGAAGATTTAGGTGGGGGTGGAGGAGCACTAGTTGGCACATCGACTGGTTTACTGGGGATAGGTGGCAAAGTTTCTTGGGTAAAAACAGGGGGAGGGGCTGTTGGCACACCAATGTTACGCTTCATGTGGATTTCAAAGGCCCCAAACTATCATATGGTAAAACAAATCCATGAAAATATGAATTTCCAACACATGAAGTCATAAAATCGCGACCTGTACTGGCATTAGTGTATGACAATTTTATGTATATTAATTGAAGGCACACAACAACAATTTATAACCACAAACTCCTTAGTTTTTCTTTAATTGGCAATTTTTAATGTTCATTAATGAAACTATTAATGAGTAAAAATAATATCAATAGTGTATAAATACATTAGAGACAGGCAAATACAACTACACTACAGTTATTGATAGCTATGCACCGATGTTCAATTTCAGCAGTCACGACAAAAATGCAAGAATCAAATGCTGCTTGTGTTTTACTGCAAAAAAATTTCACCTGGCTGAGCATACAGGAGAAGATATGTACTTACCGATACATACGTATATTTTGCATACACCGTTACTGTAGTCATTACTTAACCTACCAGACAAATTCTTAATATAACATTCTTGTTCTTCTACATAGATCGATGTCACGCCAGGAATAGTCTCACAAGTTTCTTAAACTTTTATCTTTACACAATGCATAAAAAACTTGAAATTCGAAAATGCACTGTAACACAGATGAAATGAACTTTCTGGGGGTTCCATTGCTGATTTTACTACCTCGGTGACATGGTAATTTATTTCAAGTTCAGAAAAAAGAGATGTAATGTTACGTAATTATGTGGTCTATAGATGGAACAGAGTTACATAGTAATCCTATTGCAAGTAAAACAGCAGAGTTTATACATTAACATAATTTACCTTAACTTTAAGCTCAGCAATCTGTGTTTCATCACACACTTCTTTGAGCAGGTCCTGATAAATGTTAGATCATATATGTGTCAAAAGAAGCAGGAAAAAAGAAGATAATTTCCTTAAAACTAGTATGCCAAACCCCAGAATCATCAGAAACTGCTTCCTCAAAACTCAATGACAGGACGATCATAAATCATGAACAGAATATTTCCTCCATTCTCCATAGTTATGACCATTAAGAGTTTGATCCTGAAATGGTCTTTGCTTTCTAACAAAACTATCAACAGTAACTGTTCCGTAATCTTCAAAAATATGTTCAATTGAATCCCAAAGTGCTTTCGTGATTATCGCTCCAAATTTCAAATTTTGAAATGTAGAATCAAGTGTCTGTATCCAAAATAATATTTCCTGCTTCGACCTTGTCAAGTAACTTTTTTAAATTCAGTCTTTATCTTCATCCTAAACTCCAACGAAAGCTATAGTGAATTGAAAGAAACAGATAATTTATGCCCAAAGCTTGTAAGATGGGGCATTTCTAGACAAGAAGATGAACATTAATGAAGCTTTATACCTCAAAACCATTGGGAAAAGTAGCTCTGAAGTGTGATTTCTTCTCTAGCAAGCCATGCTGTTGATTTTCTGGTACAACAGCTCCATTGGGTTCACCTGACGACATGACATTTTTAAAGTGCTAAATTGCAGGATCCATATAGTGATAAGAAAAAAATATATATGTATCTATATATATACATATATAGTTTGTTCTTCATTATCACTATATAAACAGTTAGTCACCATTAGATTTGGCTGCCAGAGCAATTTCAGAGGTCTTCACACAAGACACGAGTATTGGTCTACGGCTGTTTGTGGATGAAAATATCTTCCCACCAGACACGGTCAATCTACTTAAGTTGGAGAAGACACCATTATTCACGGTAATGATACCAGGTCTTCCGAATGTGGCCCTTGAATGTGAACTCGGGCTGACAGAATCTGAAACACACACAAGCATTCAAAATGAAGCTTCAGATACTTTTGAGCTTTTCAAACATAAGGTGAGCTGAAACTTTAGACATGGTTGGAACATATATCCTTTTACCTAGGACCAATATATAATGACCTGAGATATACCATCAGATAAACAGTTGAATACAGAAAACAATCAGTTGATCCAGGCTGTCCTTACACAAATTTATGTACCAGCATGCGTGAAACATCTTTCCTATTTGTGTCTATGAGGATAAAAGTAACAGGACACTAGGAAATGAATTGTAGACTTCAAAAGGATAAATAGCTGCGTTAGTGCTAATTTGCCCAAACCTCTGAAAACAACGAGAAATCAACATAAAACAACCATAATGAACTACAAGGCCCCCGCAAACATCCAAGAACATTCTACATGCTATTGATTCAAGTCGAACAAAGATTAAGGTTATGCTTATTTAGGTAGAAGTCAGGAAAAATTTTAAAAAAAAGGCCGAAAAATAACCTTGAGACCAACAATAATAACTCAGCAGAACGCTCTTAGGTCAGGACATAACATCTAATTTCATTCTTAACATAATTTCCCTTTTCGACTTCCCTTTCCATTGAGAGAAACTCATGTTTATGAACGTTAAGATAATAAAGTAATGTTAAGATACAAGGAGAATTTAGGAAGCTGCATATGAGATTTCTATAAATGAATCCACAAGTTTACAAAGATCACATCAAAATTAATTGAATATGTAGTCCAAATGAAGACGATAGCGGTTAGATTAGCATTAACTACAGGTGTCAGTTTACTTTTGTTGGAAATTTTAATCAAATTTAGAGTTTGAATAAAAATTATGTCTCATGAATGTGAGAGTGTCTTTTGACTCTCCACATTCTTGAGTTAGTTGTGGCTCATTATTGTAGAAGTGTCTTTTAACTTTCCACATTCTTGAGTTATTTGAAGATTTTTGACTCTTCATATTCTTGAGTTAATGGGAAGATTAATTGTGTTAATTAATTTTGCATTACTCTTGGTATGCATTTTTGGGCTTATAAATAGTGTGTTCATTTCCTCGTTCCATATGATAAAAATGGTTTTTACACTCAAGATCTCTTTCAAGCATTCTTTTGCATTTCATATTGTTAGCTTTACATTTGGCCTCCGTTAAATCTCGGTGGTAAAGTGAAAGTATGTTTTCAGTTCGCCGTAGTAGTGCCTCGTGCTAAGTCACTGCTGGTTGTGCCGTTCTATCCTGGGAAACCGTTGTCCAACGAGATCCTCGAAGCACCGTCGGAGGGGACAAATCTGTTTTAAGGAAACTGTACTTCGTACAGGACTCGGTTTGATTTACAGTTTTATTGTTGTTATTTTATACACGATATACATACTTTCAATAGTATGCTCATTTTCGTATAATGTTTTGATTGTCGACTACGGAGACCTCAACAAGACCTGCCCAAAGGATGAATTCCTTCTGCCGAACATGGAAATACTTCCTCATTAACAGTGGTAACTTTTCATTTACAGATTACTATGTTGAGTATAATTAGATAAAGATGGCTCCTGAAGATGTCGCTCTGTCTGTATCTTTACGAGATTGTTTTCGTTCCCTACTTCTGTATTTTTATTATTAGCAATTTGGCTAACAACTTTGTTAAACATCACGGACGCTCAACTAACACTGGCTTACTAAGATATTGAGAAAATTACAAGACAAACTCTTCCAAGCCTGTTTCTGTATTACTTGTACATTGCTAGCCAGTACTCGCAGGGACAGAGTCACGGGCAAAGGCCCAAAGTGAACTTAGGTGCCTAAGTCTACGACAAGTGGATGGACCAAAGTACAACCATCAATTTTATGTTAACTTGTTTCCCACTGGACTTGCATTTGCTTTCATGCACGTTCTAAAATATAACTGAGTAAAAATAATTCCAGAACTCAACAATCCGAATGGTTCTCAAGGTTCAAGACGCATATAAATTTACGAACCAAAAGCTAGACTCTATGTAGCTCATATGTCTACAAAACATTTGCTGATTTTTTCACTCAGTTCTTGGAAACGCTACACAACAGCAAGCACTCACCCGGGCTCGCCAAATCCAAAATCTAGCATAAATAACTCCTAATATTCCAATCATAATGTAATTTCCTTGATTTGCATCCATCGTAGCTCAACACAAATCAAAGCATTCCCCAACACTTAGTTTACAGATAAATAACAATAAGCATAAAATCACATTGTATATCTTAAAGAAGACAAAGCCACGGCCACCGACGGAGAGGAAATAACAAGTCTTTAACACAAATCATAAAATGCAAGCTGAGTTTCAGCTCATACACAAAACTCCATGTTTCAGTAATCTACAAGAGAGAGAACAGTGGGACTTACAATAGAAAGAACGATGATTAACGGCGGCGGATTCCATGGAGATCGAACCCAGATGAAATCAAAGAGATCGAACGAAATACAGAGAGGAAATATCTCGTCTTATAGCTGCGATAAATGAGTTGGTTATGGGCTTCGTCTCTGCTTCGAAATGTTCGCCACTCTCATCAGTTTCTTCACCCGATCCCCTACGGTTCTACAATTATACAGTGTGCTATTTTTAGCCAACTTCAACACGCTTTTCTACTCATCTTCGTGTATAATCTTGAATGCGACTTTTTTGCAATATTATCCTTTTGTTCTTGGTGCAAAGAAATTCTTAGATAAAAAATTAAATTCCAGTGGAAATTTAGACCTAAAATTTAATTTATTATTTACTTAAATATAATATTTTTTTTCACCATTCATTATAAAAAAATGAATAATGTTAAAGGTACAATCAATATATCGTTGCATCGATATTTATAACCATTATATCACGAGATTTTACTGTTATATTACGAGATTTTGTATTCAATATATAATGAGATTTTGAAAAATTGAATTTTTACATTGAATTTTTTGTGTTGTACAAATTGATGTACATGTAGCATCACTCAAAAAAAATTTGGTCGCTTTTATGGACTGAAGTTCATATACAAATTTTTTTTTTGAGTTGAGTAATTGAGTTTAACATGTTTTTCCTAAAATATCATTGATCGTAAAATATTTAAAACAATATTGTAGGAAAAAAAGATAAAATTAAGGGGTTGACATTTCTTTTTTTAAAAAATAAAAATATATATCTAACAATAGTTTATTATAAATTTGGAATAAAGTAGTTCCTCAGAGTAAAATATAACTATTACTTTATATAACATTAGCATATACAAATTTTAGTACTTCAGAAGCTAATAATACACGGCCAGTTGTTGTATTAGTCGATGAAAAATTATAATTTTAGTCATTGAAGTTGGTCTATTTTGGGTTTTAATCATCTAATTTATCAATATTTGATTTTTATCTAATAACTTAGTTTTTTTGTTGTCATTTCTCGTCGAAAACTACTAAATCTATCAAATATTATTTTTTTTAGCATTAACACTCTCATACATGACTCATATAATAAGAATATAACGTATATTATACCCATTAAATCTATCTAATAAAAAACAAAAGAAAACGACAAACTTTTTTTCTCCCATATCGAAAAACTTCAGTGTCATTTTGCTTCATATTTTCTCCTTTTTTGTTAAGATTATATTTAAATGCGTGTAATATACGTTTATTGTCGATAGGAAAAAACATCAATGTAAATAAAAACAATTTTAGTTGGGGTCAGTAACTTTTGGCCAAAAAAATGATTAAAATCCAAAAAATCAATTTACTAAACTAAAATTGTGTTTTTCTCTATACGCAAATGAGGTCATCATTCTATCGGTTATAAACTAATTTTCAGATTTTGATCAATTTTTTTGAAAAAAAATGGGGTTGTACTCGTTAGGGGTGGGAAAAAATATCGAATTTTCGGTATACCGAGATTACCGTACCGAAAAAATGTCGAATTTACCGAATTTTCGGTATACCGAAGATTTCAGTATGATACTGTAACAATACCGAATTTTTCGGTACGGTAACGGTATGCATTTGAAAATTTCGGTATATACCGGAATACCGAAATACTGAAAAAATATACAAAAATTTTAAAATATATAATATTTTAAAACAATAAATTTATAAAAAATTTAAAATATAAGGTTTTTTTCGGTTAACACGGTATATACCGATACTGTACCGAAATTTCGGTATACCATACAATTTCAGTATAATCGGTATGCTAGTTATATGTACCGAAAATTTCGGTACGGTATCGATATGAATTTTATTATACCGTAATTTTCGGTACGACATACGATATAAGATTTTCGATACGGTACGGTATACCACTTCTAGTACTCATCTCACCTATATTTAATGTATTTAACACTTATCTCCTTTGACATGTTATAATTATCGCGTTTAATAAGAGAAGTAAATGTCGAATGCATAAGATCATATATGTGCGGTGATTGCAAAAGACTCTTAAACAAATCTATATAGACTAATTTAGAGAATGGTTTTATTTTATTTTTTCTATTTATAAAATTAAAATGAATAGAATACATCATCAAGAAGAACAAGCTTGAAATATGGAGAAAAAAGTGGATTGCATCAACTTCTAAAGTAGAGTGAGTTCAAGAATTTCCCTAAACTCCAACCTCCTAGTCTCCGAGTAGAAACTCCTATGCTTGTTTGGCCAATATGTCAACCAAATCCAACCCTTAATCTCCCACTCCATGCTCCTCCCCATGCATCCTTTGTCCACCTTCCAACTCATACTCTCCCCATACTCATCCCCAGCGAACACCACTCCTCCCTCCCTCGTGAACGGCCGGTAGACGCTCGAATACCGGTTCTTGAACCACGACTTCGGCTGGATCATCGCGTACTTCGATGGCTTCGACGAGAAAACCTCTCTCCCGTCCGCACTGTCGTGCAGGAACCAGTTCAGCTTCCCACTGTTTCCCCACACGGATTGCTCGAACTTCCACGGCTTTAAGGTGAGGGTGGTGGTCTCCGCGGAGGAGAAGTTGAGGCCGATGTTCGTGTTGAGGGGCTCGAACGAGGCTTCGATGGCTTTCTCCAAGCCGATTTCGCGCTGCGGGTTGTCCGAGGATTTGCTGACGGAGATGCTGATCACGTTGGATTGGGTGGTTGGTGTGATTTGCAAAGCGATTCGGGAGGGGAAGTGCTTCTCCGACGTCCCGGCGCCGCGTTCCGCCATTAGAGTGTCTGTTAATAGCTTTATGACATCGCACCTGATGATCAGAGGAAAAATTAAAAGAGAAAACAAGTTGAAACGAACTCGTTTGCTGCTGTGTTGACAATTTCTTGAAAACATAAGTTGAAACAAAAGCATGCAAAGTAATTATTTTAATTAATATTTTGAGGTTTTTTTTTAATCGAAAATAAATTTAAAGACAGCTATTAAAGGCTAGAAAAACTTTAGGAAGAGTGTTTTGTTAAATTAATTTTTGGAAAATGATCTTAACTTTCATAATTACGTACAAATGAGACAAACCATTTTCACACTATTTTTAATTTTACTTTTTCAATATGCAATTTCATTTCATTTAATTTTTTATTCCATCGTTATCAGAAAACAACATATCTTTTTATTTAATTGTCCAACATATATTTTCTTTATATATTACGTGATATATTTGGTGAAAAAAAAAAATTTACCTTATGTTATCCGTATTCACCATGACTTCAATCCACTTCTCTTGAATCCGAACCTTGTAATTCAACTGAATCACTCCCTCAAGTTGATGATAATTTAAAGAGAACAACAAACGCTCATCGGGCGAGGGATCACTACGTTTTTCGACATCCATGGCGATTACCGGACAATACAACTGAACTTTCCAAAGCCCTAGCATCGAAACCGAGTAAGAAAACAAAGGTGAAGGAGTCTTGAATCCAACATGTGCGGCCCGAAGCTCAGCTATCCAGTTCGTAATAGCAAGATTCATCGAACGCATCCATAGCTCCTCGGCGTTCGAACCCAACATCCTCATCAAAGCCCTAGACACCCCTCTGGATTTGGGACATGCTAGTTGATCCTTGAGGCTCTCGAGGCATGCTGAACGTAAGTCGTTGGGGGCTTCGTAGATACATACGATGAAAGTTAGTGTAAGAAATGTGAAGTTGAAGACGTCTTTTAGGTGGTGGTTGTTTTGTGTTTTGGGGAGTTTAAGGAAAGATGGGCATTTGTTAGGGGAATATTTGAGGATGGATTCGATGAAGTTGGTTAAAAGAGTGTAAATTGTGTCATCATCTTGTGTTATTCTCAAAATCTTGAAATCGGATTTTAGGGTTATGTTCTTTGAGGTCCAAAGGACGATTGGAAAATTGTAATCCGCAAATATGGAGAGGTATAGTGAGGAGTTTTTGAAGTTGTTGAGTGATAATTTGAGAGAAGGTTGTGATGAATTTGAAGGGCAAAGATGTAAGGAAATGGATTGAGATTGCCATTGAAGGATTGGGGGAAGGCTTTCAATCCAAGAAAATATGTCCGGGAAGCAAGAAAAGGCCATGGAAATTTTCTATTCGAGGGGGAAATTTTCTTTTCTTTTTTTAGTTGGATTTCAAGAATGCGAAATGGTTTATTTAAAGAGATTGGGATGGATTAGATAAAATATTGGAACTTAGAAGTAATATTCTTAATGAAAAGAAAGTCAAAAGGGTAAAGCATAAAACTATTGAAATTGTGCAAGAAATGATCTTTAGGGTTAGGAGGAATAAAGGTTCGGAATACATTGAATCGACCCACCCTCCACGAAATTTATTTAAATGGAAAATTCCTCTACAATAATTAATCATTGGCTCATCTATTTTGATAATGTGAAATAGTGGTAATATTATACTTTTAACTATAAAATAAACAAGCAAGATGAACCTATTAAGATTGGCACAAAGAAAATTAAAAAAGGAAAGAACCACATGGATTTTGGATTACGATCGAACTTTATGATTTTCCATCAAGAGTGCTGATTTGACACTGCACACATTAGCACAACACCGATGTTGCATAAAAAAACTAAAACAAAATTAATGAATTAAAATTGAAATTTGACAATATAAATAACTAAAATCTCAAATAGATAAATTTATAGGACCTAAGATACAATTCTTTAGGAACGTTGATTAATTGTTTTACAGTAAATATTTCCATAGTGTTTACTCATTGTCCTTACATTTCAACTTAATTTCTGAATAATCAATAATTATATAGTTTTGATAATTATGTCTTAAATTCAAATTAATTATCTGTTACACGTACTTAATTTTCTTAATTAGCTATTATGTGTAATAAGTAATATGAACTTTTTAGCAAGATAAACATAAATGTATGCACGGATTTAATTTACGAAGGAAAACAAAAATTCAGCACAATGGAAAATTAATTAGAAATAGTTTTCTTAATAAATTGAGTTGGTCAATGGTCACCAAAGAATGAGACGTATCCTATTCCTTTTGCCTGTTAAACACAATTAATTATGGATATGTAATATATATCGAAAATACAGAATATATAGGTAGATAGATACATAGATCATAGATAGATATATAAGGCGGATTTCATAGAAGAAAATTAAAGTTTTGTGATTTTTACTTAGATTTATGGTCTTAATAAACTTTAATTTTGATGTTAATTCATCGGTTAACAGAAATATTAAAATTCCAATTAAATATCTGACTTTTTATGATGGTAATATTTGCAATCTAGAATAAATCTTGGGGTCAATATCCTATGAAACGTCTGTCTATATCTGTGAGATTGGTCGACTTGGTCTATGACTGTAGCGAAAAGCAATACTTTTGACATAAAAAATAATATTTTTAACTCAAATCAGTATATATTAAATGATATTTTTCCAAAACATAACTAACAAATATATATATTTGTCCAATTAAAAATAATATTTTTAACATAAAAAGTAATATTTTTCATTGGTTGAATACTTTTCACTCAAATCAGTATATATTACACAATATTTCTTCGTAACATAATTAACAAAAATGATCATATCATTTTTGTAGTTAAAATAATAATTTGGACATAAAAAGTAATATTTTTCATGGTCTCACAAAATTGAAATGTGAGACGGTCTCACAAAGGAATGTAAATGAACCAAACCATTTGTGAGATATTTGAAGCTCGATTCGATTAAAACTCGTTTGAGCTCATTTATTGAGGCTCGTTAAAATAAACAAACCGAGATTAAGCTTTACAATATTCGGCTCGTTAGCTCATGAATATGTTCGTTGGTAAGTTTATGTGTCATCTCTTATATGAAAAAATAATAGTTTTGATATTTGATTTATTGATTTTGTACATTACTTATGAAATTTATAGAAAAATCTATTAAATTTATTTATTATAATAAATTTACAAATTTTAATAAGAATGTTATATTTTTCTTTACATATATAATTTACTTTTTAATGAATTTAATGAAAATTTAATTGTATAATTCATATTTATTAAGCTCGTTTAGGTTCGATAAAAGTTTAAATAAGCTCGTGAGCTATGAACATATTCGTTAAATAAAGCTCGAGCTCAGCTCGATTATAAACAAGTCAAGCTCAAATATTCAAGAGCTCGACTCGACTCGACTCG
>NC_133313.1:1461270-1469817 GCF_012295235.1 Primulina huaijiensis
CGTACGGGTTGACTTGCAGCCAGCATTTTTCCTTCAAAACAGCAGACAGCNGTTGTTTATTAATCTGTCGCAATATTTAGACCGTCGCAATGCTAAAGCCGTCGCTAATTTAAAAATTACTACGGTTTTCCATAAAACTGTCGCTAAATAGTAAAATCGTAGCAATTTTTAAAATTAAAATCGTCGCTAAATATAGCCACAGTTTAAAAGAACCATTATTGTTTGTCCAAAAAACACGCTAATCGACAACAGTTTTCTAAAATCGTTGTCGATTGTCCAAAAAAACACACTGTAAGGAACGTTGTACAGGAAATAAATATAATGTTGTGTGTATCAGAATTTAGTGTTGTGCTCGGTGTTGCCAACACCAGCACACAACACGACATCGGAAATTAATTATTAACACACAAATATAATTTAATAAATAAACACCAGTTTTAAATTATGCACAAGTACGAATACTTGTGCGATATCTCATGACAAAAAATTCACTAGAAAAATATGTAAATCGTTTACACCAAAATCAATACTAGTGAAAAATAACAAAACTAAATTCCTTGACACTCCAAGAAATTAACATGCATCAAAATAAACCAATACTAAAACTAGATGCATTAAATAAAAACGTATTGCTTAAAACCAAACGAAACCACTCTTCGATCAACACTCTGCATCAGTGTTGTTTTTCAAGTGTTGGCAACACAAATCAGCAACACGGCAAAATCTGTGACTCAATCACACAAAGTCTTCAACATTAAAAATATTCTTCAGTAATCTCTGTAAAAGGACTATGCACTAAGTCCACGAAAAACCACGCAGAGATCACACACACGAGAAAGCTCACGAAGACACAAAAGCCTTTTCTCTTTATGCAAAAAGCCTTTTCTCTTTCTGCAACCCCACGAAAATCTTCTCTCTCTCAAAACTTCTTTTCTCTCAAAAGCCCATTCTCTCTCCCAGACCCCTTCTATCTCTAAAGCCTTTTTTTCTCTCTCCACACCAACCCATGTACGGCTGTGAGGCTATGCATATTTATATCAATGGTTTGATATAAAAGTTATTCCATAAAGGNCATAGATAGATATATAAGGCGGATTTCATAGAAGAAAATTAAAGTTTTGTGATTTTTACTTAGATTTATGGTCTTAATAAACTTTAATTTTGATGTTAATTCATCGGTTAACAGAAATATTAAAATTCCAATTAAATATCTGACTTTTTATGATGGTAATATTTGCAATCTAGAATAAATCTTGGGGTCAATATCCTATGAAACGTCTGTCTATATCTGTGAGATTGGTCGACTTGGTCTATGACTGTAGCGAAAAGCAATACTTTTGACATAAAAAATAATATTTTTAACTCAAATCAGTATATATTAAATGATATTTTTCCAAAACATAACTAACAAATATATATATTTGTCCAATTAAAAATAATATTTTTAACATAAAAAGTAATATTTTTCATTGGTTGAATACTTTTCACTCAAATCAGTATATATTACACAATATTTCTTCGTAACATAATTAACAAAAATGATCATATCATTTTTGTAGTTAAAATAATAATTTGGACATAAAAAGTAATATTTTTCATGGTCTCACAAAATTGAAATGTGAGACGGTCTCACAAAGGAATGTAAATGAACCAAACCATTTGTGAGATATTTGAAGCTCGATTCGATTAAAACTCGTTTGAGCTCATTTATTGAGGCTCGTTAAAATAAACAAACCGAGATTAAGCTTTACAATATTCGGCTCGTTAGCTCATGAATATGTTCGTTGGTAAGTTTATGTGTCATCTCTTATATGAAAAAATAATAGTTTTGATATTTGATTTATTGATTTTGTACATTACTTATGAAATTTATAGAAAAATCTATTAAATTTATTTATTATAATAAATTTACAAATTTTAATAAGAATGTTATATTTTTCTTTACATATATAATTTACTTTTTAATGAATTTAATGAAAATTTAATTGTATAATTCATATTTATTAAGCTCGTTTAGGTTCGATAAAAGTTTAAATAAGCTCGTGAGCTATGAACATATTCGTTAAATAAAGCTCGAGCTCAGCTCGATTATAAACAAGTCAAGCTCAAATATTCAAGAGCTCGACTCGACTCGACTCGGCTCGGCTCGGCTCGATTACATCCCTAGTCTCACATAAACTTTTGTGTTGAAATCTTTTGCAAGTTTATGTTTTTTTTCTGGCAATCGCTTTGCCTTTTTTCCCTTTGCTATATGCGAGAAAGGAAAAGAAAGTTCACATAATCGGACTAAACGTGCAAGAAACACCAAGTTTATTTACACGTAGATCAAATTTGAACTAATTAAAGAAGCAAAATCTTATCCAAGTTAATTTAAAGAATGATTTTTGAAATTTATCACGCATGTAAGGTAATTATATATTTTCATATTATTATATTTATTATTTTAAAAAAAAATACAAAAATTAGAATTTAAAAATAAAACTTTAAAAAAGTGTTTGCATAAAAAGCACTCAAATACTGAATTATGTTACTTTTTATATATAATTTATGCATCTTGTGATTCCATGGTATTATTTTGAAGGAAAAAAGTGTGTGCATAAAAAAGCACTCAAATCAATTCATTCTCAATGTATTGCAGTCAATTGGAGTGCCTTTGAGTGTAATAATTGTCATTACTGGATAGAACAATCGAAACATGATGATTGAATTGTATTACATTTAAAAAAAATTGAGTTACACAATTACTACAAACTATAACTTTTGTTAAAACGACAAGCGCTTGATCCTACAGAGTGCATTTGGGTTAAATCATTTGAAATTCATAATTTTGAAATACATTTTCATTGTTTACGTAACTTAAAAAAAGAAACTGATCAAATTCCTCGTCATACTTATTAACGCTACAAATTATATTAGCCACAATTCAAATCCTTATAATATTGAGTCACTTGAAATCCATTGTGATTAGTATAACTATAGTGTAAATAAGTAAGAGCTAAATTTGAGTTTTCTTTGTTTAAATTATTTAACCATAAAAATAAATTCGAAATCATGAATTTCAAATGGTCCAATCAAAATACTAACATTAATATGTATGATTTTGATTTGATACATCACGTATTCCAATAAAATTAAAAAGAACGAAAATGGAGACATACTAAATCAACAAACACAATTGTTTATATGCCGAATTCACTACGAAAGACTTTTCTTTTCTGATGAAACCAAATTCAAATGTTCAAAATTATTACAGAACTCCTTCAGACAAAGATATGAATATAGCTTAAAAAAGATAGGAATATATAGACTAATTAATTATATGTATATGCCTATTCTACTTCGTTCAAAAAGTTCCAATGCTCCATCGGCCAATGGCAATCCACATAAGTTGGCATATCTTTTCTAAAATAACTTTTTGGTTGAATATTAATATATTGTTCCTTTGTATAATTTCCAAGTTTTTGACCAATTAAATTCTTCCAATTCTAAAAGTAAGAATAATATTATTCCACTTGTTCCCTTTTTAATGTCATGTTTGCTTTCATGTATATGTAAATATTTTATCTTTGCAACTAATGGAATATTTTGTGATTTTCACAAAATTAAATTTGCTAATTATGTTATCATATGTTATATAATGTGATGTTAATAATTAAAAAAAAAAAGTAGATGCCAAAGCCAGAGCCTAGTGGGCTTGGTTTATTTGATGGTTTTGAGCCTCAAATTTAATTATTATTATTATTTTAAAATTTTGAAAACTCGCAACCTTTATATTTTGTGTGCTCTGAATAAATCTAAATGATCAATGCAGTAGTCTGAAAATCATACTGACCAGGTAAAAGTACATTGGACAAGTTTTGTGTGACGAACTCGAAGTTGGATGACAGAAGCGAGGAGAGATTGAACCATTGATTTCTTGATAAGGACCGACCATACCTTTCTTTCAAACTACCCCTTGAAGGTTCAAATTTAATAATTTGATTGAATATGAAATTGAGTCCTAACGGAAGGGAGCAGTCCCAAGATATTGGGGGTGGTCAACGGTAGATTGTTTGAGATAACCAGATTTATATGATTTTGGGCAAATGTTACTAAGATTTAGAGAATCCGAAAAAATAATATAAACATATCCCTACTCTTTGTTTGCAGAAAATTCTTCTTTCTTTTGTGTGTGTTAAGTTAAAAACTACAATTTTCGCAAGTCTTGAAATCGGTGGATGCAAAGTGGGCAGCGGCAGCGAGCTCGGCCACGACACAGTTTAGGGCTCAGATATGGTTTTTGCATAGGGTGTGCACACGGTAGCTCTGGGATTTGTTTTCTGATGCAACAAGGGCGGCGGCGTGGGTTTTTGGTGGGTGTTGTACGCCGCAGTGAGGTGGGGCTACATGAGCATTAGCAGCGGGGTCAGGTTGCCCGCAGATGTGACAAACTGATGTAGCCAAATAAATGGTGTTATCCAATTGAGGATATCGATTACCTTTGTTAATTAAAATGTGTTTAAAAAAAGATGGTGAACTTATTCTCGAATATCTATATATTGTGTATTGTGCATGTAAATATGGTTAGTAATATGTGTTCTATTGGGTAGATATTAGTGGTATAATTGAAGAGGATGTCTTCAGATATATCCAATTATTTTATCTTAATTTTCAATATAATCATGTTGATTTGGTTTTGTTGGTACATAGAGTATTATATATATAATGTTTGTTGTGTTTCATTGTGTAATATAAACAAAAGAGACACTGTCGAAATTTTTTATATAGCCCATAATTTAGTTTATATGACATATTATGTAGTGTGTCGGTGGTCGTGTTACAGAAGACATTAATAAGAGTACTTAATTACTTCAGGTACACCTTAAAATATGGATGACATCGTACAAAATTTCGGAGGTACTTGAGGGATATAGTTATGAAAATTGAATTTCGGGCACAAAAGACTTCAAGCCCACTAGTAACCATGTATTTAACATTGATGACCGTTAGACGAACACCGTCGCTAATACGAACACCGTCGCTATTAGCGACGGTTGTTTATTAATCTGTCGCAATATTTAGACCGTCGCAATGCTAAAACCGTCGCTAATTTAAAAATTGCGATGGTTTTGCATAAAACTGTCGCTAAATAGTAAAATCGACGTAATTTTTACAATTAAAACCGTCGCTAAATAGGTGCATTGTTGTATGCCAAAATTGTTGTATGCCAAAATTCTTGTAGTGGCAATTGCAACTTAAGTTCGACTACTACTTGATAGTAGTCTTAAAGGCTGAAAGATTTTTCATGTGAGAAGAATGGCGAATGAGATTGCACGACTTTTTTTTGCTATTTCTTCTCCCTCTCCTTTTGTTTTAGAGATTGAAAATTTTTCTTCTTGGTTAGTAAATCTTGTAATGAATGACTTATCACTATCTTAATAATATCACAAGTTCTTAACGTAAAAAAAAATAGAGAACTTACTAGATCGAGAAATTTGTGATTTGAAGTTCTATTATAATAAGCTTGTAGTCGTTATATTGATTGTCACATTTCGTCACCACCAAGAGTGGAGCAAATATCTTCTTAAAGAAACGATATTTAACACTAGCACTCACTTGAACCTACAGTCATTTTCAAGTTCCTAAACCCTCTTACCACTTTTACCGAAGACTTTCCACAACATTCTTATTTGTTATCAGCCTCTTTGCCATGATTCATTGGAGCTTGTTGGCAGGGATGTAAATGGGGTAATGATGCTTCCTATAGCTTCTTGTTTACACGGTGAATTTTCACTATACACTGAGGAGATATGTGCAGTCCGCCAAGGCCTAAGAGCGGCTGTTAGTTTTGGTGGGCAGCGGTAGGTTGAGGAATATTCTGATTCGATTAAGGTAGTCCGTGCTATCGACAATCCTGGCGTGGCGAATATCCGCGACTTGTCCACGCAGCTTCGTGATATCTCCTATGCAACATTCATTTTGTTCTTGTTTATATCAGGCCTTCTTGTATTTTTTTTTTTTACGACGGCCTCTTGTTAAGAAGTTCATATTGGGTTATTGATACAAATTCAAATATTTTCCCTTTACAAAAAGCTAGAGAGAAACAAGATAAAAACATCAAGTAAATGTAAAAAAAAAATATACCTGATTTTTAGGGATTTGGATTCTCTGCTGTGACTGAAAACACAGCACCAATGATGTGCCTTTTTTACACAAGATCATCAACTGATCATCTCGTTCGTCTGACAATTTTTTAAATTTATCTAAGACTGTGTGAGGTTCATGAGATGATCAGTTGATCATCTCATATAAAAAGTGCACATCATCAAGTGCTGTGTTTTCAACAGAATCCAAATCCGATTTCTAGAGGCTTCTCGTTTATAATTTACTACATGTAAGTACATTTTCAGGTTTAATTTTTACCCTACACTTACCATAAATAGTACTCTAAAATTTTTGTTAAATACAAATTATCATTCATTTTTATATAACATAAATTGACAATGTTGTCCTTCAATTAATTTTTTTTTTGGTAAATTCAATAGTAATCTCAAATTCCTAAAATAAGTTATCTAAAAGTTTAATTACAAAAGGTTATGGTTAATTTTATAAAAGTTTATAGTTAAGTATGTCAAAATCCTTAAATATAGAAAATACGCAAAATAAATATTAAACATTTTTCATTACACTTGTCGTTAATTTTATTTACATCTTAGTTTATGCTTTATTTCGAATTTTTTAATCAAGTTGTCAATTAATACTTTTATGTTTTTAATATTAATATTCTACTTCATATCATCTTATTTTTATTGGGCTTATAATTTTATTTTTAACCATATTTTATATGAAATGTCAATATTAATATATTATTAGTTTAAAATAAAATATTGTCTATCAAATTTATAGGTAACTTGTATATAAATATTTTCAGAATATAGAAAAAATATATATGGGTTAATTTTAAAATTTAATGCGTGTATATGTTAATGAGTATAGTTCAAATTAATATTTTTATGCTCTAACAATTGTAGATATTTAGTAAAAAAAAACTTGATATAAAATGACAAAAATCCTTTTATATTTTGTACGTATTTCATCCAAAAATTTAAAAATATTAGTAAATCAAAATTTCGTACATCCCAACATTTTTGTGTGCTTTTAAAATTAATTGAAAAAATTTTGTTATGATCGTAAAAACATTTAGAAAAGGATTTTTATAAAATCTTTAAAAAAAATCAAAACTTGCGTTGTCAATAACAATTGTTGGCTATTAGTACATGTCTCGACCAGTTAAATATAACTTGACCCCTGAAAAAGAGTTTTCAAGTGGGGTAGAGTTCGATTGGACTAGTGAATCAATATATACTCATTTAAACAATCTTTTAACAAGATAAGCAGACATAAATATGTAAATGATACGAGATATATGGAAGTTCGAATTCCAAATCTTTGTGTGTCTCCCTTGCTTCCACTTAAGGAATAAATTCACTAAAAGAGTTTTGGTTTTACAACAATTTGTAACAACTCATTTCATTTAAGACTTATCTAACTATCTATACTGAAACTCTTAATATATCTACAATATAAACACAAACAATAATTGTCTATTATCTGGTTCAATAGATAGTTTGAGCAACACAAATTGATCCTTAGTGATCACATATTGAAGTAAATGTGTACTAGAATGAACAACTTGATATTTGAAAGAATATGAATGCTCGAGATTTTGATTAAAATAGATTATACATGTTTTTTCGTACTCTCTTTAGCATTGAATTATGCCTTTATGTAGTTGAACTTCTTTTAACAGTCAGATCTTTATCATCAATTATTTGTAATGATATTCGACATAAAAGCAAGTTATCTTTTGTCTATTTCTCTTCATAGTACGCTAAAATAAAATGCACTTTGTCATGTATCTAAATATGACAATTAACAATTTCCGAAAAGTTTATTTATGAGACACAAAAAAATGTGCGCATATTTTTTTTTAAGAGACATTCTTGAACAACTGGAGACATCGACTATTGTACATTGATTGGTCAAAAGATATTTTGAATTGTCTGACTGGTATACAAATTGACTTCATGCGAAAGCATGGCAGCTAGAATCCAAACTGCAGCTTGAACTCTTTAAGCAATCGAATTTGTCTTGGAAGAAGCATGCTCTTTACGCAAGGATATCCAGCTTGACTATAGAATGGCTAGCTGGAGGAATAGACGATCCAACTAGAGTTTTGAGGATAAGAGTAAGACTGTCCGGTTTGAATTCATATAATCCAGCTTAAAACTTGTTAGTGCAAATAAATAGCTTCCGACCCAAAAACATTTCGATGTTGTTTGTTATCATCAAACTAAATTATTTTCAATCTAACATATTTTTGTTATTACTAATAAAGCTTGGGTTAAAATATGAAATACTATACAAATTTTAAGAATAATATTTAATTTATAGGTGATGAAAAATTATGAAAAATAATTTATAACTAAAAAAATATAGTGTACATAAAAAAATATTACATTTGTGTTTTTAAGATCAAATCAAAATCTTGTAATATAAGGAAAAAAA